>NC_056740.1:299095030-299395030 GCF_019279795.1 Protopterus annectens
TTTTCTATTTCCCATCCACTTATCAAGATTTCTCTTGAAGAGGGCCAGTGAGGTGCTCTGTTTGACATGATTGAGAAGTCTATTCCATAGCATGGGCAGTCTCTGGGTTATGAACCTGTTCCTCCAACATGTTCTGTTGTTTGTAGTAATGAGGTTGAGGTCTCTGGAGTGTGTGGTGCGGAGAGATTGGGATTTCTTTAGATATAGCATTTCTAACAGAGCTGGGTCAGACATGGCTTTGTAAGTCAAGCAGAGATTGCCTCTAAGTAGGAGATATGAAGCAGAGAATAGTTGGAGTTTTTTTTGAGTCTGTCCATATAGGACAGGTGTTTAAGTCCTAGGATCCTCTCTGTGAGGTACTTTTGCGGCCTCTCCAGTTGCTGCAGGTGTCTAGTGAGGTACATGCTAAATGGGGCATTGTACTCGATGATTGGCCTAATGAGGGAAGAGTAGAGAGAGACAATGACCTTGTTCTTCCTGGATGCAAAACCCTTAGTAATGAGATATGCCATATACAAGGACTTTCTGACCAAAGTAGCAATGTGGTGGTCAAAACAGAGGTTGCTGTCAACCTGTGTTCCCAGATCTCTTATAACGCCTTCCATGTTCAGTGGACTACCATTGATGTGGTAATTCATGGGAACTGGGTTTTTCCCAAAGGTGATGACGACACATTTTTTGGCATTGAGCTTAAGGCCATGGTTCTGACACCAGTCGTTAGTCTTAGTGAGGCCTTTCTGTAGGGTGTCAACATCACTTGAGTTAATAATAGCTTCCAACTTGCAATCATCTGTGAACTTTGTCAGCCAGAGTCCCTTCATGTTGGCCTGGACTTCAGAGAAGTAGATACCAAACAGGAGAGGACCCAGGATTGAACCCTGTGGGACTTCACTCGTGACTGGACGGCAGTCTGACTTGGAGTCAGCTACTTTTACACTGTGGGTTCTATCTGTGAGCCAGTTTGCAACCCACCTAGTGATATAGGGGTTGATGCCTAGCTTAGTGAGTTTTTCTATGATTCCTGAGTGGGGAATGGTATCAAAGGCCTTGGCCAGATCAAGGGAGGCTGTGTGAACCACCTTTCCTTCATCCACAGCTCTGGTGACTGACTCAAAGAAGTCAACCAAGTTAAGCAGGCATGATCTAACCTTCACAAAACCAAACTGTGTGGGATCCAGAGTTTGGAGATTCTCTATTTCCTTGTTTATTAGGTCCATGATGATGTGTTCCATAGCTTTGCATATCAGACTTGTTAGGCTAATGGGGCAATAGTTCCCAGGGTCTGTAGTCACTCCTCCTTTGTGGAGAGGGATGACTGTAGCAGTGCACCATTCAGTAGGGACAAAGCCTGAGGTGAGGCTGTGATTGAACAGGGCACACAAGTGAGGTGTCAGTTCATTCTTTAGTTCATGTAGAAGACAGCCAGGGATATTGTCAGGTCCCATAGAAGCTGTATTCTTGGACTTGGACAGTGCTGTTTTAACCTGTGCAGCAGTAATACTGGGTGCCTGGCAATCTACTGTTAATGTGATAGGTCCTTTGGGAGGTGGGAGAGAGAGGTAAAGTTGGCACTAAATCTGTCAGCAATATATTGGCAATATCTGTTGGCTCAGTATAGGAGGTATCATTGTGGAGTAGCTCAGAGCAAATCTGGGTAGTGCCATGGAGATTCTTTACGTAACTATAGAAGGCCTTGTGACTGTCTTTACTATCTGCTGCAATTCTGCTTTCATAGCTAATTTTAGAGGATTTGATGAGGGAGCTCAACTTTTTGTTGAGGCTGATAAGGGAGTTTTTCCAGTCTTGGGACTTCACCTTATTCCACATCAGTTTCCTCCTTTTTTGGAGAATATGTTTATGGCAGGGGACCACCAGATTGGCTTCCTATTTTTTGAGGAGAGCGTCTTGGTTCTATTGGGTATGGTGAGATCCATGCATTTGTGTGCGTGTTCATACAGTGCATTGGTGTATGATTCGGTGGTCATGCAACTATTCTCCATTTGCATGGCTGCTGTGACGTTAGCCACCTCTGTTTTTAGGAGCCCAAAGTTAGCTTTGGAAAAGTTTTTCATGGTGGTTACTTTTGCGGGGGGATGGGGGTGGGAGGGATGTGGATTTCCAAGGTGATTAGTTTGTGGTCGGATCTAACAAGGGAGGAGTTGACTACTGGTGTACAGCAACTGTTGCCCATGTTAGTAATGACCAGGTTAAGGATGTTGATACCTCTAGTGGGGGTAAGAAAGAGCTGGTCCAGGGCATTGGAATTAATGAATTCCAGGAAACATTTGGCAAGTATATTGGTACATGAGTAGTCTTCCCAGTTAACAGAGGGGTAGTTGAAGTTGCCCAGTATGAGAATGTTAGGTTGGACCCTAATATTCTCCAGGGTGCTCAGGAATGTGGAGTGTGAGTCTTGGGACATGGTTGGGGACTTATAGCAGGTTACGACCTGAATTGCTGTCTTACCCAATGTTAGCTGCACCTGAAGTATCTCTGATGCATTATGTTGGGCTACCAGTTTGGAGGTATGCGCATCCTTTATGAATATGGAAACACCACTGCCTTTGGAGCTTCGGTCCACATTCTGGGACCAAAAGGTGTGGAATGAGTTATAGCCTGGCAGTGCAGTGGTGCTTTCTTCTGCCTTGAACCAGGTCTCTTTTACAACACAAATGTAAATGTTCTCCATTTTAAGGAGTGCTTCGAGCAAATGCATTTTGAAATTTAGACTTCTAGCATTGAGCAGCATGACCCTCAGATTGCATTTGTTTGTAGCTGTTACAGTGGTAATTTGATCTTTTGAACACTGCCTAAAAATGCACTGTGGGGTGGCAAGAGCCTTGACCAGTATTCGGAAGCACAGGGATGACAGATGCAGGACATCTCTGACAAAGCATTGAGGTCTGTCAATCATGTAATCCCAGGCAGACAGATAATGGATCCCCTTAGAATGACAACAGAAACTTAACCAATTGTTGAAATCAATCATTTTCTGCTTGTACATATAATATATATATATATATATATATATATATATGGATCTACTCATAATGAATGAATGACCCAAATATTGTATTGACATTCACAATATTGATCACAAAAGGTAGACTTTGTAAACATGCTAACACGTGTGCTGATCAAAAATTTCAGTGCATGCAAAACAACTGTTTAATAAGTAGCAGAAAACATTTTTTTGCTTCGCCTGCAACCCCCATGTGGAAGGCTGCACCCTCCATACCCCCTGCTAATTACATATACTGTCTCAGAGATCACACAGTGTTTTGGAAAGGGCATAATTCCCAACCTTGAAAATGTTGTGATCTCACACACCTGTCTACCATCTTTGTAGTAGACAAAATTTTATTGAATAAATGTAGACCAAAGGGGGATTCAACTATATGTATGTATGTATATATATATATATATATATATATAGAGAGAGAGAGAGAGAGAGATAAATACCTGTTTGTGTTGCTAACTTATTAGCATTCTAATATGCTTTAATATCACCTTTAGATGAATTAGCTGTCATTCTTACTCTAGTGCTTTGCATAAAATAGATAATAGAATAGCTATGTATACTCAAGACACCTATACGGTTAATGCACCACTGACACCATGTTTAATGTTTGTGAAGTTGCAGCAGATGAATATGACAGCTCATGGCGGCATATTATTTAAGTTATAATCCATGGTAGGAGGAGATATTGGTTTTCATGGGATATATTCCTGACTGGCTATGTCTGGTCCTGTAAAAGATTTTATCATTTAGATAGAAGGGTGTATTTCCCATGACAACCTATCCTCCACCTATGGATTATTGTCATTATGTCATGGATTGTGGTTTCTGAAAAAATAACAAATGTTAATGGAATAGCTTGAGATCAGGCTGTGGTTCAGGAAGGAGAGAGAGAACTTTAGCTTCTGCCTGAAATTTCCAAAGTTTTCATATTAAATCCCCTCAAAATCTTCAAATTAAGTAATCTTGAGTCGGTATTTATTGAAAGAAGCTATCCAAACATAGCTCCTTTAAATGAATACTGACTCAAAGTGGTTTATTTAGAAGACGATATGAAGAGATGCAATATGAAAAATCTTTGGAACTACTTGATAGAAGCTAAGGTTCACACTCCTTCCTGAGTAGCTCGGTTTAGCATTTGCTCTATTCATAATGGCTGGACCGTCTCAGCTCTACTAGGTTGGTTTAGCTTGGATTGGGCTTCTTCCACCATTTTGGACATTTACTTTTATTGTAGTTTGTGAAAAAAAGAAGAGTTAATTCAAAGTATTCTTTTAATGCTATAAATATTCTGATAACAGATTGTATTGACTGAGGAGAGGCACTTTCTGGCTTTTTTTCATATGTACAGGTAGTGACACTCAAACTTTGTAAACTTCAGAAATTATAGTACATTGGCAGAGTCTGTTGCTTGTATTCTGTAATGTTTAAAATCCTTTGGACTTTGAGTTGTGATTCTTGAAGGGTTAGACTCGGGCCTGACAGTTGAATGAGCTGCATATAACACGTTCTGATCATGGCAACATAACTCTGTTACATAGTGGCACGGGCAGTGATTACACAGTTGAGAGCCACAGCATATCACCAGGCTGCTTGTGTTTCATATTTTGTCAAATAAATTGTTTCAGAGCTGGCTACAGTTACCTTTTCACTTTTTTCTTTCTTTCCAAGACTGTGAGATCCACATTTTGAGCAATTAAATATGTTGAGGCATTTTGTTATTCATATGTTTTGGCTGCAAATTAAACCAAAGTATCAGCTTTTTTAATAATGGGTTTCTGTGAGTATTTTAATTGCTGCTAAACAGGTGGTGGTTGGTTTTATAGGGTTTTATTTTCACTTCAGTTGTGTCATGCTTTTTGCTGTTTAAACATTCGATTTTTTATGTAATTTTTACTTCATTTCTGTGGTAGTTGTCCTGTTCTAGCATTAGTTATTGGACAATTCCCACAGGAAATTTAATTTAGCATATGTCGCATCCATTTTGCCTTGATAACCTATCCTATGATATAATATGCAATAACAATGACCTAGAAGGTCAAAATACCACCCTGGTAGTGATGCTATTACATATTATACAATGACCCCCCCCCATTAATATTCCAAAATGTGCACGCTGATTGGTCAGTGTGCACGTTGTAAATCAGAGTTATAGTAATGAAAAAAGGTCCGGTCGCCCAGACGTTTTCCATTAGTATAACTCTTTTTTTACAGCAATGGAAAACACAAGATCTCCGTTGCTTTTTACACAATGTCTCGCTAGTTTAACATAGCGAGACAGCTTTAAAAAAAGTAACGGAGATCTTCCTATCTCCGTTGCTTTTCTTAAAGATGTCTCGCTATGTTAAATGGGTTTAACATAACGAGACAGCTTTAAAAAAAGCAAAGGAGATTCTCTGTTGCTTTTTTTAAAGCTGTCTCGCTATGTTAAACTCCTTTAACATAGCGAGACAGTTTGTAAAAAGCAACGGAGATCTTGCTTTCTCCATTGCTTCCGCCCACAGCTCTGATGTACTCTGTAAGCATACGCATGCGCAGTACATCAGAACTGCCACAGAATACCAGACAGCTGCGGAAGGGCAGCAAGGAGGCATTATACAATGCCATTATTTAAGAAAAGTAATGTTTTTTTTTTTTTTTAAATAATGTCATTGTATAATAGCAATAACCCACTTCTAGCTGTGGGTAATGCTGGATTTACTCACGGTTGTCTTTGTTTGGCCACTTGGGCTTCGCCCTCGTGACCAAACCACACTAACCGTGGGTAAATCCAGCATTACCCACACCCAGGCGTGAGTTATTGCTATAATAACACACAACTTGCTATGCCCTTTGGTTAAGATATTCTTGAGAAGATGCAAACAAATTGATTGACTGACATATGAATAGCTTAGGCATCTGTGGATCTTTGTTATACTGGTGCATCCTAATGTTTTCAAAAGAAATATATAAAATTAAAAAATAAAATATTAGCACTCGTTAGTTTGTTTTCCTTAGCGATCTTGTGTACATCCAGCAGTATTTAGTTTACCTTTTCAATTCCATCAGCAGCCACTGTGACACAGAGAGAGAAAAAAAAAACTAGATTAGAAAACATTGCTGCTTTTTTGTTTTATTTTATTACAAAACTGCAATGTACATTTTTCACTTTGTGTATACACTCAGATATACCTCGTTGTCTCTGTAAAAATATGTTTCCAATACTGATCAAGTGGAATTACAACAGATATGTTGTGACTGCATCAAGCAAAGGATAATGATTACGTGTTCGTAGGGACGACAATTACACAGGACACATGTAAGCGAATAAAAATGTATGCATCTCAGTCCGCGTGAGGCCTAATATATATAACAGGAACAGGTTTAGTCTCAGTGAGTAAAAAAGGTAAGCCATGTGAGGAGTGAATGGGAAACGATTTAGGTGATTCTGGTTCACTAAGCACATTAAGAATTGTGAAAAAAGGCAAGTTAATGAGAGTAAGGGTGAGGCTTCCATTTAGATCAACAAACTCTTGCAGTTAGTGCTAAGAGTGTTTAAGTACAATATCTTCAGGAATATCCCTTATTCTTACACAGTTTGCTTCCATACTGTCAATAGTATTTACATTTTTCTGGCTGAGACATGTCTGGTTATGATTCTCACAAGTATTACTGTTGCAAGTATAGCCTTGGTCTTCAAGAAGTACAATAAGATAATCCCCTTAAGCCAACAATTTATCTGAATGAATGAATACAGTCTTTAACTAATGTATTTTTACCTCAGAAGTTTTACTTTTTGGATTTCTAAGCTGTGCTCTTGAGTTATAAAGGTAAGTCATTAAATGGCATGTTCAAATCTGAAGAATTACAGCTGTCATGTTAAATGCAGGGTTTAAGAATAAATCACATTATTCCCATTATCGTCTGTGTTCTGTCCTTCCTGTGAATTAGATGTTAATAATATTACCCCGTTAGCCCAAATGTAAGAATTATAATGTTTAAATTGAAAATGCAGCCTGCATTGTGAAAACGTATGGTTACAGATGCGATGAGAACATGGGAAGGTTTGTTTGTCAAATTTATCTTTGTTCATTCTTGCACTTTATTTTGAACAGTATGCACACATCTTGTTACTGTTACTACAAATAAATCTTCAGACACTTAGAAACAATCAAATTAAATCAATATTTTGTATCAAAAAATCAGCTATACAAATATGCCACACCCATTCTAGTCACAGTTGGAATTCACGCATTAGAAATAAGAACATTTATATTTTCTTCCACGTAACTTTTCAAAAGAAATTCTGCCTAGCTAAACTATTTTTTCTAAGATGCATCTTTAGCAGATTTAACAATCTAGAATTTAATCTGATGGAATATTTTCTTATGAAAGTTATGTTGTTTTATGTTTTGTTTGGGTCCTATTGTTTGAGGATTGTATATGCAATTACTGTTAGGAGAAGATACGTACTAAGTCCAAAACTGATGTATCTTTGTAAATTACTTTTTTGTCTGTGACATACAGCAATCTCAGAGTTAATTTATGTAAGTTTGAGTGTGGGGTTCAGTTCCCAGCATTGGGTGGAGGGAGGCAGTGGAATTGTCTCCTGCAAAAATATTTTTACTGTGCAACAGTGACTTTTGCCATTCACTGCAATTTGTAGCAAACTCACATTTTATTTTCTGAGTTTCAGGACTTGCACTGTGAGCATCCCTCTTCCAGTGGTACACTGTTTTATTTAGCAACTGAGTAAATGCTTAACCTTTTATTCTGTTTTTCATACTCAAAAAGTGTAAAACTTTATGTGAGACATCCTTCAGTTGAGTTCTGCCTGAGTTGATGCTAGCTCAGATGGATGTAAAAGATCATATAACACTTATCAAGAGGAGTAGGGGAAGTTCTTTAGTGTCCTGGCCTCATTTCCCCTAGTCAGTATGAATACCATTGTAAGTTTCCCTGAAAAGGGACCATTGGTCTAGTGAGACGGATAATCACTAAGCCCTTCCTTTTTCAGAGTGACGAAAAATAGTTATCTCCACTAAGGTTCAGAGGATGTTTACTTTAAACGTCATATTACAAATATGCATATAAAGAACAAGGCTGTGTGACTTTCTAATGCAAGTGCCTATTAACTTGCCTATTAACTTATTTTTTTTATTTATTTGTTAACCAGGTAAGAAGGGTCAGAAGATCTTTTCAGCTATGACTTGTCCTAGAAACAAAATATCAACAAGAATTTTACATGTGAAACTTTCTTGTAACCACATTTCAGAGCATTAACAGTTTAAAGAAATATTAAAAATATGAATTCCACGTCATTGATCAATTAGTAGGTTAGACTAGAAACAATTAAATAGTAATTAAAAGAAAATAAATTATAAGTCAGTAACTCCTTTCTATGGTTAGACAAGAAATAATTTAATGTGTTTCATCCGCTGCTGTATAAACATTTGCTGGCGTATACCAAGCATCTATAAAAATAATTCTGTCCTAAAGTTTGGAAAAGACAGATTGTTTCTAATATGGGCAAGATATGTGTTCAACACTGCTGTTATAATTTTTGAAAAAAACTTTTTTCAGTTAAAGTAAGGGGAAAAAAGAGGCCATTCCAACGTGTTAGTACTATGTTCACAGAATCATGGGTAGGACTGCAAAAAAAGATGTCATACTTGAGGTGGCTCCCTACTCCAAACAGTAATGTGCTGTCCAATTCCCAAAGCAGGCCCCCAGGTATTTTAACTCTAAAGAGGATAATTAGGGATCTCAAAGACCTACTCCACATTCTGAAAAGTTGTCTGGTCTTTTTACTCTGCAGCATATAATATTATATTGTTATTGAATCAGCACTGGCATCAACTCCCTTTTTCCCTTTTTGTACATAAGGTCGGGGTGTCACATCACATTTGAATGCTAAAAAAGGTCAAAGCATTGGTGTTGCCCATTATAGTCTATGTGCTTGTGATGTACAAACAGCTCCACCTGTATGCTGACACTGGTACTGAAGGTGCCACTATGGCAGGTGTTATATCGTGGAAGGTCCACATGCCTGCCATACAATAATTGACATATAACCGGATCTGTACCGCAAGCTGTAAGGTGTTCTGACAAGTCTGCCAAGGACTGTGTACATATGTGATCATTGTGTTTCACAAGTAATGTTCTTCCTACCATTGAAAGAACTCAAAACACATTTTTTGACAAAGCTGAACTGTACTTTTAAAGTACAGCCCCACAACATGCCCTCACTATAATATCATGCCCAATGTTGCATGCATAACAGTTTTCTTTGTCAAGCATTGCAGTATTATGGCATACACATACGTGGTGCAGTTGGAACTGCCCGAAGTCAGTGAATCTTAGCAGTTAAACAGCAGGCTCAGTGGTTATTGGATTATGCTGGGAATAAACTGTGAAGTTCTTTTACAATAAATGTTTTATAATCTGATGACTTCATTCTGGTATAGTAGGCATTCTGCATAGTTGTGGAATTTCCATAGATTTAGCTGCTCTTAGACGTACTCTTCCCCCAAGTTGATGAATTTCCATAGATTTAGCTGTTCTTAGACCTACTCTTCCCCCAGTATGAAATCATACCGCTTGAGCCCTATCACCATACTTGTTATCCTACAGAATGCTAACAGGTGACCTGTGTCTAGCATACAAGGCATCCTCTGACCCATTACTGATGGCTTTACTGCACATTAGCAAGTCAAATGGCATCAGAAATAGTCACTCTATGAATCTAAACCTCTTTTGCCATACCAACAGAATGGTTTGGAGTGAGAGGCACATTTTGCAGGGGATACCACTGCAATGGAACAGACTCCCCATCCGCATAAAACAAAATTCATCCCTTTCAGCACAACTTAGATCTATGGATAGGAAAACAGAAAACTTACTCCAGGACTGCTACCTGTACTGCTAATGGACCGATGCAGCTCCTAAATCCTTTATCCCATGCATGGATCCCCTCAAATTATCTATGGCACGATCCCAGTTATTCTCATTAGGGGTAATATATGATTATTAACCATAGGATGGGTAAGGCTAAACTCTAACCAAATGGGATAGGATAATTCAACTACAAAAAGGAAACTGGCTAGGCTTAAATGGCCCACAAGAGCAGCTAGCCTACTACTTACCTATGAACCTACCTAATAATTATTGTAATCCAATTAATATCTATTTGCTGTTCGGCTGGGTTACAGTTTGAAATATCAGGACCAGCTTTAGTGAGCCCATACCTCTCGTGTCCACATTTTTGCAAAATGTTCAGATTTTCTGCCTTATATTTTTGGTCTGTTCCTCATAAAATCTGTGCTTTTTTGGCAAATCACAGAGGAGTGGAGTCACTAAATAATGACATATGTTTGAGTTTCAGACTTTATATCCTTCAGCAAATGCATGCTAACATAAATCCTGTTTATCTAACAACTTTCTAAATTTGCAGGCGCAATAGTTAAAATCTGTCCCTATTTTTGAGCTTTGGCTCCCCATTTGTTTAGGCTTTGTCCAAATGTCTTGTGCTAAGAGGTTGAGCGGTATAAGTGAGTCCCATAATGCTAAGCCTGAGTTACCAAAAAATGGGCTTATATATATATTAAGTCTGAGATGGCTATTTCTCAGACTATTACTTTTTGTCTTGTATGGTATTCTCATAGTCAGTACATATAAGTTCTTGGAGTCTGTGGGACTTGCCCCTCCACATCAGGGGGAGCAGGGTGCTTACCCCCATGCAAAAAAGAAGTTCAAATGAGAAGAGCAATGTCGATATTTACTCTTCTCCTGAATTTTCTGTTTTGTTTTTTTTTCGGTATGCCTGCACTCAGTGTTTCAAGTGTCAACATTTCAATAGGGAGCCATTTAGTTGCCTTCGGGGCCTGGGTCATGACTGAATTCGATCTTTTGGCCATTTCACTTACCCAGTTATCAAATTGAAAGAAAGAAAGAAAGAAAAAGAACCAAAGGAAGAAATAAAGAAAGAAAGAAAGAAAAGAAAAAATAAAAAAAAATAATTTCCTGGTTTTGCTGAAGTCCAGCTGAATGTTATCTGTGATGGTGTTAGAGGTTTTATCACTTTATCACAGTATTGAGTCACCAGTGTGATGTATGAGCTGAAGTCCTGGAATATCAAATGTGAGGTTATTAATAAAAGGTTGAAAGTGATATGTCCTAGAGTTATCTTTGAGAATTATATTCATTTTGTCAGTGCAAATAAACATTTAGATCATCAGTCCCAATACAATGAACCATGTATGCATCAAATCAGCCTTTCAGAAGAATGCAGCTGATTGGAAAAGTATACCTAAAGTTGCTACAAGGATAATTGTTGTAACCACTTCTTCTGAACAGCTGTTCCCCAACCAAATCGATACCTCCTATACTCTGCAACATAGGCGCTCCACAGCCACAAAACCATTATAAAAAAAAATCAACCAGAACAGCGCTATAACCAACTGAATGTGTAACAGCTATAGCAAAGTTAACTATCTGTGATTACAGTTACCTGTAACACTTCTCCATCCTGAGTTGCTGCTTTGATTAAGTCAGTTGCATACGATTTGAGTTACTCCCTCATCAAGGGTATCAGTTTCAGAGTAAGATACCAACATGGATTTAATTGTCCAGAAGAAGAGATGGTCCACAAATCAGTCCATATGCAAAGCTCAAAACTAAACCTGGTCAAACACACTTTTATGGTTGAAACCAGGCCAGCAGTCAGTATGGCTTCATCCATGTTGGTCAAAGCAGCATTTGTTGCTTGATACAGAGCAGTTAAGGTACTATATATCATTTGAATCCATGATAAGAATTGTTAACAATACCATTTTTACTGAAATAATCAAAGACATGTGGACAAGAACATTTCTTAAGATCTTAGAGAGGATTGGTAGTGGAGAGAGGATGGATCATATAAGTTACATGAGATGGAGGGAGTAGTGGATATGGTAATCACAAAAGATTTCCAGTGAAAGAGGTTAATTAAGGCTCAAAGACATTGATGAACTGTTTTGCAATGAAAATGGAGGCTTTTTTAGGAATCTTACTCACCATGAAATGCCATGACAAACATAATATTACTACAGTATTACTCATGGAATACTTAACAGTTGGAGAATTGGTAGAATACATTGGACTGGCAAAAATATATAATTCTGAATCATTGCATCAGACAATTTTGCCAAAAGAATCAATGGCAATTATTGAGAAGCCAAATAAATCTTGAATGAGCTACAATCATTTTTTCCATGCCAAATCTGTTGATATCACTGTTTAACTTCCTTAATGCCTATTTCCTATCTATGCCACATGATAAAGTACAGCAGTGACAATCTGAATACAAACTATGATGTCAATCCCTACTGCAAGCCTAAGAGAGTATTTTTTTATATATGCTGCTTCCAGCAAGAGACTTTGCATCCATTAATGCTTTACATGCACTAATTTCTTCCTTTATTTTTATTTTCTTGGTTCAAACTATAGGTGTCTGCCATGCCCCAGAGTGTCTCTTTAGTATGCCCTCCATTATGCTTCGTAGTGCTCACATAAAACAAACATGTATACAGTTTGTTGAAGCATTCATTTCTGCTTGTTTCTAAGGTATGATTACATTTGACTGCCACCTCTTTGTAGATATTGTTATAAGCAGTAATGGATTAAACAGCCTTGTAGTTAATATGCATAGAAATCATCTATTTCTTCCACAGCCTTTGGGATATGTCTACTGTAAGCTTCCTTAATCCTTTCCTTCACCTTGTCACTATTTGTTAACCCCATCTGTCTATTCAATACGACATTTTCCTCTTTCAACCTCCCATGATAGAATTAGGTCTGTATTTCATGTGTACATATAACAAAAAATACAACAATGTAGTTAATTAGTACTAGTTACATTGTTTCACAGTAATTTTCTTTTTATAACACATTTACAAATTATCTCCTTCCCCTTCTATCACTTATTCCAATACAGGATTGTCAAGAATCTAAGTATTTAGAACAATCCCTACTTGACTCTCAACAATCCTGTATTGGAATTTTGGTTTGTCCTGACTCATACTCCCTGTATATGGCCAGGTTTGATTGGACTTATTGGAGTCCCCACCTGTGGGTGACCTTTGATTGTCTTCCATCACTTAGCTGTTGAAATAACTTTTTAATGCCATTTTATTTTTTTGATGTAATTTCTATTTTCATTATCACTATAACCTGCCTAATTCATTGTTCTATTAACCTTTTGACACTTTATATGTTTTGTCTCATTGTTCCCTCCTATCACACTACCTTACAACATTGTCAGTCTTTATGAACTGTGTTACTTTCATAGTTGCCAATCATAGTCTCTTCTTATTGCTTCTTTTGTTTTCTTTTTTATTTATTCTCCTATTTCCAGTGTGTTCCCTTTTTCATTGTGCCCTG
The DNA here is from genome assembly GCF_019279795.1 of Protopterus annectens. NCBI lineage: Eukaryota > Metazoa > Chordata > Ceratodontiformes > Protopteridae > Protopterus > Protopterus annectens. The sequence continues at coordinate 299,108,448 of NC_056740.1, forward strand.
TAGGTCTACAGTTGTACTAACTTGCTATGACTCTCCCAGTTTCATTTCCAGGGTCTTTACTAAACTCCTCGAAGCTTTAACTTTTTTATTGTGTCAATTTTTATGCTGAATGAGTATTTTGTTAGCTTTTGTTAATTTTAGAATTTAGCTATAGTTTTGTTAGTTTATTTTGAGCTACTTTACACAGTTGTATTCATGATGTTAGTGATGTCATTTTCTGGTTGACTAGATGTGGCCAGTTTTTTTTTTGTTGTATTTTACTTTCACTAAACTTCATCTTTATTAATATTATTAATACTTAGTTATAGTGATAAAACACTTTTCAATGTCCAACATCAAAAATAACTAAACTATCAATGTCTAAACTAAATGACTAAATAAAGGATATAATTGCTACAACATCAGTGAAATTGAGCTTGACATGTGACATCATTGCAATGTTGACATTATGATGCAAACTTTAATTAACATCTCATCCAGTAAAATACAACTCTTTAATAGATATCAAATGAGCTGTAATAACAAAGGGCTGCCATCTCATTAAATAAAGACATATCTTAGAAGCATGTCCCATTAAGTGAATAATTCTTCAGTGCTGTTACAGCTTATTATCCCAGTTTATCATCTATAGTTTGCTCATATTAGTCCTTCCAATGTAGGTCTCTCAGGACTGCTCCACTGTGACACTATGCATGATCACTCAGTTGCAGAGAGTTGGAAAAGCCAGTTTCTAAAGGTCAAACCTCATCTGCAAATGCGTGCTTGAGGTATTGCAAGGAAAAGGCCAATATCGTGTAGTATATGAGTTTTAGTCCATTCTGATAACCAGTCAGCAGCCATTTTCCACAGATTATGATTCGCACTAAGCTTATAGCCAAAAGAGACCATCAAGAAGCCCAGACACATCTCCCAGTGCTGGTGGAAAACTAGTAGTGCTCTCCATTAAGTAGACTTGCTCTGCATATTCCTAGTGAAATTTTGCAATCACCCATCCAGTCAGCCAGACTGGTTTTAAAGGTTTCTAGAGAAGTACTTTGCTTGATAGGCAAGGGCAGCCTACTCCAGAAATGTGGTATATGTTGTGTTAGGTATCTGGCACATTATCTGGTCTTGTTGATGTGATTGTATAGGTTTAAGTCTCTAGAATGGATGTTTGCTTTGTCGCTTATTCTATTTAGATGAAGGAGTTCAAAGAGTGATGAGTCATTCATAGTATGGAAAGCTAAATAGACATCACCCCTCAGGAATCTGTATGACACTGAGTACAATGACAAAGCTTTTAGGCTGTTAGACTGACTAAGGGTACTGAGACCTGAGATCTTCTTGCTGAAGAAATGCTGAGGTCTCTCAAACTAGTTAGATGTTTGGTGAGGTACATGCTGAAGGGTAAATTAAATTAAATGATAGACCTAATAAGGTTTGAATAAAGTGGGATTATAATTTCTTTGGAATTGAGGAAATGACACGAAGGATAAACTGTGCCAGGTAGCAGGATTTTCTAACCAACACAGAGATGTGATGCTCAAAAGAGAGTCTGCTATCAACAGATGCACCTAAGTCTCTGAAGGCTGTGACAAATTTAAGTGGATTTTTTTCTATATGGTAAGCAGTAAGAGAGGCTAAATTTACCAGAGGAAACTATGTTAACATTTCTTGGTGAATAATACAAAATCCATGTGTTTGTTCCAGTCCTTGCTGGAGAATTTGAGTATCGGAATGTGATTTGACAACTGCCCATAGATTGCAATCATCAGCAAACTTGGCTAGCCAAAGTCCTTTTAAACCCCCTTTTACATTCCAAATATATACCAAAGAGGAGGGAACCTAGGACAGAAACTTGTAGAACACTGTTAATGTCATTTTTTCAGTGTAGAGCAAATATCTCTGACCTTAATGGTATGGATTCTGCCAGACAGCCAATTACCAGTCCAGTGAACTATGTAAGAGTTAATGTTGAGTTGGAAATTTTTTTCAACATTCCCAGCATGGAGATATAGTGTCAAATGCCTTGGCAAGGTCTAGATAAACAGTGTGGACTGTATGCCCCTTATCCATTGTGTCAGTAACCCTTGAAAAGAACTCAACCCTTTTGAGCAGGCACAATCTTCCTTTTACAAAGCCATGCTGATGTGTATCCAGAGATGTAGGCTCACTTATATCATTGTTTACTTCTTCAGCTTAATATGCTCCAAAGCTTTGCAAATAGTACTAGTGAGACTAATAGTAGTCTAAGTCCCAGGCCAGTAGCTGGACCACCTCTTCGTAAGGGAAATGTAACTGCTGTTCTCCACTCCTCAGGGATGTAACTAATGGAAAGACTCAGGTTGATAGTGAGTTTTTGCTAAGTTGGACCTTGTGCTTTTCAGCAGACTTCCAGGGATATTGGAATCATCAGCAAACTTGGCTAGATGTAATTAAATTAAAAGGTGCTTCAACAAAGTATTAGTTTAAGGGTGTACACACTTATGCAACCAGTTTATTGTATGTTTTTATTTTTTATATTTTTTCCCCTAACAGATTTGTTTGTTTTTCAATTGAATTATACAGGTTATAGGTCACATTAAAGGTGGGAAAATTTTTGAAATGATTTATTATGGTCTCATTTTTTATATATCACAAAAAACTGACATTGTAACAGGAGTGTGTGAATTTTTTATATCCACTGTATGTAAATAGGATGTCACTATACCTATGTAAGTAGGATGTCATTGTACTTATGTAAGTAGTGTAACAGAGGTGCCTTATCATGCATCTTCTAAGAGTGTGTGCTGATGTGGTGGTAGTAGGTGTGGATGCCATTGTACCTATGTAAGTAGGATGTCTTTGCATCCATGTAAGTAGTGCATCTAAGGTGCCTTACTATTTGTTTTGTAAGAGTGTATGCTGGTGTGGTCATAGTATATGTGGATTTCGTTGTATCTATGTAATTGCATGGCCATGGTGCCCTATCATGTGTCTTGGAGGACTTGGGTAGGTATTTTGGACTTCCTCAGAATCTGTGTGTGACTGCTTATTGACAAAATCAGAGAGGTCTGTCTTCAGTTTTTGTACATAAGTGCATCTCTCACAGATGTATTTTGGACTAGGTAATAATAGTGGATTATCAGTAATAGAGATAAAGTTGCTATACTGCTGAAGGATGCGCATTATATTAGATTGGGAAACAAAATGGATAGATAAGGTAAAGTGCTCACTGAAAAATGTAGCTGTAGAGGTAAAAAAAAGAAGGTTAGTGACTTAGGCCCCTTAGGTACAGGACCAGACTATAGGCATGTGGGGTGCTGCTGTAGTGATAGGCTTAGGCTAGTGACAGAGGGAAGTAAAGATAATTTACACAGACCAGTTCCTAATAATTAACAGAAAAAACAAGTTTATCATTCAAAGAGATTTAGGGTAAAATAAACATCCTTGCTTTAATTTTGTTAGCCAGGAAAGCATCCCTCTGGCAGGAACCAGACAATACCTTTACCAAAATCTGGCTGCAGAAACTATATAGCCACGAATTGAGACCCTTTTATAAGACAAGTACTTTCTTTAAAAATTGTCTGCAGAACCTACAGCCAGTTACCTTTGAGACCCTGCAAACTCCTGGCGGTGTATTCCCCGCTCCGCTTCGCCCTCGCTTCGCTCGGGCTCGCTCCGCGCCTCACCCTGCCACCTTATCCCACCCGCCCCCACTACCTCTACATTTATTAGGTTGACTAGCCCATCCCACTTGCTATCTACCAATCACAACCACCCCTCAATTTATCACTTCCCCTCCCACACTTCTGGACTTCCTTCACTACCAAGGAAATTCTCCTAGTCCTCCCACCCACTAGCCTTTCTCTCTCTATATACCATGGGCAAAAACACATATTCTATCATCCCCCTTATAGTACTACTCCTTCTTATTCCTTATCTTTTAACTAGATATGAAAATCAAGCACTTTTGGGAGTTCCCTTCCCCAAGAGTCACACTACCATGCATTCAAACCTTCCCTCTAACCCTATCTCACTCTCTCTCTACCCTGCTAATACCCTAGGCTCTAAAATAGTGCATCTTACCCTCCGCCACCCTAAGGTATCCTCCATTAAATCTAGTCTTAAGTTGCTATTCAAACTCCAAAGACTCTTAGACCACCTGAAAAAATGTATCACCATTGATGGCGACATCCACCCCAACCCAAGTCCTAACACTGTCCCAGACTCTATCTCCTCTAAATCCGCCCGAAATTCTACTGGCTCCCTCCTTATATTCCACCTTAATCTAAGAAGCATTAACAACAAGGTTCACAACTTACATGCTATGTTAGCTACCCATTCCCCTGACATTATGTGCCTATCAGAAACATGGCTCAAACCAGCCACTACGGATGAAGAAATTCTCCCACCCGGGTATAATATCCTCAGGGCTGATCGGATAAATAAAAAGGGTGGGGGTACAGCTGTTATGTTTAGGAATTCACTGAATATCATTATGAATCCACTCCAACCTCCTAAGGTCTCTAATTTAGAACAGTTTGCCCTAAAGTTATGCCTAAACAGCCAAAAATGCATTAATCCTATAGTAATTTATATACCACCAGGGAAGAACTCAGAAAACTTAGAGCAAACTCTCAGCAGGTTAGCCACCAATTACCCTCAAGAAACCATAGTGCTAGGAGACTTCAACATTGACTGGTCCCTCTGCTCCGCACACATAAATCCCCATTCTATCAACTTACATGGTTTCTCCCAAAATATTCTATCTCCCACTAGAATTGGAAATGCTCAGCAAAAAGAGAGCATCATTGACTGGATTCTTACCAACAAAGACACATATAATTTTACCACAGGGACCCTTCCCAATGACCTTAGTGACCACCTTATTACTTATATCATAAAACATAAATGCCCACCTACTTACCCTCCCCCATACAGACTAGTTAGAAATAAGAAGAAATTTGTCCCAAAATGATTCCTTGCAAAACTCAAATCCTGTAATTGGTCCATCCTAAAAACTTTATCCCTAGATGAGAGCGTGTCATACTTTAATGACACATTCCTTAAGATACTTGACTCCCATGCCCCAAATTGTCTAATCAGAACCAAAGAATGAATAGCACCTTGGCTAACAAGAGAAACTAAAACTAAAATTAAACTCCCTGACCAGGCCTGAAATAAATGGAGAGCTACTAAAACTCCACTAGATCGCATCAAGTTTCAACAGCTTAGAAACTCAACAAAAACGGCCATTACTAGAGATAAAAAACAATATTTCTGTCACCTCCAGGATAAACACCAGAATAACCCAAAGAAATTCTGGGCTGGATTTAATAACCTCCTCCATCCTGGTAAATCTGCCATCCCCACCCCTGAGAAACTCATTGGGAAAGATCCAGAAGAAATAGCCAACACTTTTAACTCTTTTTTACCGAGACCATCCAGTCCCTAGCCAGTCAGCTTACCACTACTCCCTCATCCGTAACTCATACTAACGACCCAGCTCACCCCTCCTTTAACTTACAACCAGTATCTACCTCCTATATTCGTACCCTTTTGAAAAAACTCAAACCAACCACCCTAGCGGCTGACCACCTCCCAGCGGAATACCTACAAATAGCGTCAGATGCCATTGCCTATCCCATATCAATCTTGATTAACAGAACCATAACTGAAGCTACCATTCCCTCTATTTGGAAAATCTCTTATATCATCCCTCTTCATAAAGGAGGGACCTCCACGGAAACATCCAACTACAGACCCATAGCAATATTGTCTCCAATAGCCAAAATTATGGAACGGTGCATTCACAAACAACTCCTACACTACCTTACCCTTAATAGTCTCTTGTCTAATACCCAACATGGTTTTCGCCCCCATCATAGTACAACCACTGCCCTTCTCTCCTTTGTTGACTCAGTTAATAACAACCGCAATAATAAATTAATATCCTCTGCTCTCTTTCTTGACCTATCGAAAGCCTTCGACATGGTCAATCACCAGCATCTGCTCCATACCCTGGAAACCCTACATCTTAACAACCTAGCTATAAGTTGATTCAATGCTTACCTCTCTGGTAGGCAACAAGCTGTCCAGTGGCAAAACAGGCTATCTGACCTACTCCCCAATACCATTGGCATTCCTCAGGGCTCTATACTTGGTCCCCTTCTTTTTTCTGTCTTCATAAATGATCTTCACTCAGTCATCCCCAAAGCCACCTGCATCCAATATGCAGATGACTCCACCCTGATCTGCTCCGACGTCTCTCTCCCCAGACTCCAAGCAACAACCCAACACTGTTTTGCTATAGTCGAAAAATGGTTCTCTGAATTGAAACTCCTACTTAATCCAACTAAAACCAAGTTACTACTATTTTCCCCTCTGTATCTACTCCCCCAGGAAAAGAACCTCCAAATGCTAATAACACGATCTTCCACATGGAATCCACCAATGGCACCATCATAGAGCCTGTCTCTTATACCAAACTACTAGGTGTGACTATTGACCACAAGCTTAAATTTGATATGCACATTAGCCTAACCATTAAGACTGTAAACAAGAAACTCGGCTCAATGTACAGAATAAAGAACTTTTTAACCCCTTATGCCAAACTAACCATTGCTCGCACTCATCTCCTCTCCACCCTCCTATATGCCTCCCCGGTACTTTCGTTCCTCAATAAGAGAGAGCTCAATAAACTCTCTGTAGCCTATAATCATATAGCCAGATTTATAACAGGAATGCCTTATCGTACCCACCATTGCCTTAACCTAAAGACACTTGGTTGGTTAGAACTGCCCAATCTTCTCCAACTCAACCAACTCACTGAAGCATTTAAAATAATTAACCAACCGGACAAAACCCCCTCACTGAGCAAAATACTGACCCCCTACTCCAACCTAACCTGCCTCAGATCATCAAAAAGTGTCCAGGTACTAGCCATTAAATCTAACAACTCAGGAGGTGATGCTCTCTATGCCAACTCCATCGGAAAGCTCTGGAATTCCCTCCCAAACAACCTACGACTTATGACCTCGCTTAATCAATTCAAAAATTACCTCAAAGAATTCCTTAAGTCCCACTGGTTATGCCCTTGTCCTAAACCAGACTAACCCCAAAGGTCCCATACCACCTAAGTCTCTTCCCCATCCCAGAGTTTATAATCTTACCCTCACGGCTTCACAATGTAACCATGTTAGATTATCTACATAATATCTGTGCATGTTATTTAACAGTATGTAAAGCTAGCTGTTTTCTTGTATCTCTATGTTAATACTATTTACTACTGCATGTATATGTATTGTGTCTTCTCTTCATGTTGGAGCTTTTCTCCCCAGGCCTCTACTGAAAAATGACATGTATCCAGCTAGACTAGCCCGGTCAACAAATGTAAAATAAATAATAAAAATAAAATAATTAAAGGTCTGAGTAGAATTTAAATAGCAAAGGAGAGCTATATAACAGGAAAAATGAAAGAGTTTCAAACATACAAACCTGCAATAAAGTAACAGCTGAGCAATAATAAACTATTAACATTTAGTATTAATGCAGGAAGCAAAACATCCCACTGAGTGCTGGTGAAGCAGTAAATTAGCTGACTGAACAAAGCAACTGATACAGAGCTAGCCAATGAGTAGGCAACATCAGGTGCTGAAATGAAATTCAATTAATAAGGCAATAATCAATAAAAACATTGTGAAGATTGGAGGAAGATGGGCGAAGGCTGCCAGCCTAGTCAAATATTTAAATGAAAGAAAACACTGTAAAATGTCAACTTCAAGATTGTTGCAAAACTCCCATCTGCTGTAAGGAAAACCAAGCCAAGCATTTCAAATGTGTCTTTTAAAGCTGAAAAGATCTTATGAAACTCTTTGATGTTTACAAGTCAGCTCCAGTGGGTCTGGATGAAGGTTTAATGCCAATTGTTTTAAGGTTAAAGTTAAGGGCCAGACTTTGCATGTGGAAGGTGCTTTATTGCTCTGGTTTCTGCTAGGGTGCATATGTGAAATGCCTTGTATTGTAATTTCCTGAGTAGGTGTTAGCTTGCTAAATAATGCAGTTTGTGGCCTGAGAAAACCTAAGTGTCCAAATGATGTAATTTGGGAGGGCCCTTAGCAGAGAAGTAGGTTAGTGTTTAAAAACTATTGTTCAGTGAGAGACTGTAAGCATTTTGATCTTGGACATCTAACCTTGCACTGCTTGCTCTTTATGTATGTAAGTAGGATTATAGTACTGTGTTTTCTCTTAAGATTAGCTAAAGATTAGAAGTTAGATTGTTTTTCTTTGACATCAGACCTGTCCTACTGTATTGTTTTAAGTTTCTGTGTGATCTCTGAACTCTTAGATATCTCTGTGGTGTAGTAGTATTGCCTTGTGTTTTAATTATTTATTATTAAATATTTTAAAAACCTTTACCTGTGGCTGGTTTGTATAGAGAAGTAGTCTCTAGAGAACATTGCATATTTATAGAGTTCATTGTGATAGGCCACTCTAAAATAAGCCTTAGACTGAATAGTCACATTAACAATTGGATAATAATATTGCACAGTAATAATTGGACACCCTTTTAAGGGCCTTTTTGTAGCTGATAATTTTAGCTGGTGGTGGCAGAAATTACTACCATATAGTCTGGGTAAAGGGGCACAGCTGGAGAATCTGTGTCAGCCTTTCCCAAGAGTGTCTGTGAAGTTGTATAAATACGTATCTCAAAGTGTGGGTGTGTGTGTCAGCTACCTGGGCAGGGACATGAAGCACTGGTTGGACAGAGAGGGTACTGGAGGTTAGCTTGCCAGCTAGGCTGAGATCTGGACCCTATAGCTTTGCCAGTGGGGAGTCTTATTGGGGATCTGGTGAGCAAAGGAGCAACTAGCCCCAGACTGACTGTGATCTCTGTGTGCACTTAAGGGAAATTGTACTTTACTGTGTGTATTAGTTATCCTTTCCTCTTCTTGGAGTCACCCTCTCCAGTGTCAGTGGTGAGGATTGAGGCTTCTTGATTGCTGGGCGAGGGCACGGCATCGCACACATAATGCATATTAGACAATATGAGTACAAAACAACAGAACAGCCAGCAAACAGAGAGCATCAACTTTCTAAAATGGGGCTCAGTTAATAAAACATAAAGCAGTAAACAATAAACACACACATCTGGCTTAATTGCAATGGCAAATGAAATTAACAATTAAGTAGCAAAAACATATTGAATGTCAACTTAACAAGAAAATCAATCACAATAGTGCAACTGAACTGTAGTTAATGAGATGGAGAAAGGGCAGTGAAATATGTGTAATACACAACAAAAATGTAAAGGTTGGTTTGCTTACTGCAGAACAGGCTCTGGTGCTGGTTACACCTTAAGAGTGCTGTTTGGATCACTGAAAAGGGCCAAAGAGAGCAAATGTCCTACTTAGAGTTTTTAAAGGCTCTTCTCTTGTCGATTCTACGCAATCAAAATCAAGCCTCCACTCCTGCTAAAGCCAACCAATGGAAATTAGTCATTCTGATTTTCAGCAGAATCCACGCTCTAGCACCACAAGAAAGTACATTGTAGACCAGGTACTGGGAAGCCATTGAAATCTTTGCAGTGCATTGTAATAGTGAGAACCCAGATAGAAAACGGATTTTGGTCTACTCCACTTTCTCTCCAGTTTCCTATTGTCTTCTCTGATAATGCATTACACTGCTGGCAACAGCGCAGCACTGAAGGACATACAGGGGAAGCCCCTACTTATTAAAGTCTGTCCGGCTCTGCCCGCGCAGAAGTCAGACAGTGAAAATCAAGTCTGTGCTGTACAGAATCTGGTCAGTCAAAATCAGGCACTCTAATTGTTCAGCTGAATTCAAATTCTGTTTTTTGGTACATGGAAGCCTCTGTTCTCACAACAGGTTAGTACATTGCAAACCAGATCCTATGAAGTCATTGTAGTGCACTGAATCGCTCAGAATACAGATGGAAAAGGGCTTTGTGATCTTTGCCTCCTTTTCTGTAGTCTCCTGTAGATTTCACTGGATTACCCTTTAGAGCGTCATTAGCAGCTCAGTACTGAAGATCCAGTTATTTATTTACTTGAAGGCTTTGTTAACTAAGCTGCCCCACTCAGTTGAGGCTCATTCTTAATGGAAGAGTAAGAGCTCTCTCTGGTTAGGTGGCTTGCTCAGAATTACACAGCTGACAAATGGAGACTGAGTGAATCAAACCAAAGGCTGCAGGGTGAAACTCATTATTAGCACATATCCTTAATTCTCTGTACTAAGCTGTCACAGAAAATTCTGCCAAACTCCAGATTCTGAAGCTGAGATGCACAAAAAGGTTACAGATAAATTTTATTTTAATGTAGGAAACATATTTATCTGTAGTTGACAGAGTAGGGGAAAGTATTTTCAATTGATTTTAATCATGCTTGTCCTGAGAGGAAGAGGCCCGGGTTAGGGACATCAGATAAGAGTGATTTAAATGTTCATATGAAGGAGGTCTAGGCTGAGGGAATTGTGAAATAGTTGGATTTAAAGGTCGGTGGGAAATTGTACTTATTATGGTTGCAAAAATGTGTATTCTAGCTGGTCCTTCTTTGAAAATTAGACAGTTGTTTTGATTTTTAAACTGGGTAAAAGGGCAGCTCCTGATAGTTGATGACTTTCATGGTATGTTTGGGTCAAATTGTAGTTTGGTAGTTAAAAAAGAAACTGTCAGCATTGGTTAAAAGTGTGAGTGGAAGTTTTCACTTCTTGGAGCTGATGGATAGGGACTAACCTTTAAGAATTCTCTAGAATAGACAGGAGCACATTATACAGTAACTTACCATACTGTCCAAACAGTCACTTCTGATGCTAGACTTGTCACCAAGAGAGAGGCTCTACCCTATCTGTAGCATTTGAGCAACAAAAGTATAAAATATATGAGAACTTATAAGCTTATTCCACAACTGTGGACTGAAATGTAAGATTTTATCCTTGAGGATGACACCTTGCCTAAAGTTTTAAGGAAGGTACTTAAGCAGTATTTACACTTAAGCCTAAAAACCTGATCCAGAGAGGAGGTAAGGTATTGGAAAGGGTAGCTTAGCACAAACGATTTTGGATAACTTATCACTTCTAAATTTTACAAAGGTAGAAAGGGAAGAGTTTATACATTTGGAAAACAAACAGGAGATTTGCAGTCTATTTAATCTGAATGAGACCCCTGAGCCTACCAAGGTCACAAGCCAGCTGTATAGGTTTATAGATAAGGTGATGTGTTATGAATTTTTGATTCAGCATAGTAACACAGAGCAAGGTGGTATAGTTTCCCTCTCCTGCAAATCAACTGCCACTTCTACAGTGTTGAAGCTAGGGAGCGAAATAAAGTGATAGGATTACATTGAAATGTAACACTGCTTAATGTTGATTACATGATTTATATGGCTACATGTGCTGAAATGAGCTCCTGTCAATCAGTGTAGTTCTATTCTGAAAAGGAGATGAAATAATGTAATTCATCGAGCTTTGCAGCTAGCAGAGTACACTTCTAAACAAAACAAGCCTGCATTGTTCCTCACATTAGATGCTGAAAAGGAATTTGTAAATTGAAATTGGAATATTTATCTGAATTCCTTTATAGGTTTGTAATACTTCTTGGGTCAATAAAGGTTTTATAGTATTTATATAATGGTGCTTCTACAGTGGTTGAGTTAGGCTGTTATACTTAAGGTCCAGTTGGTCTTGTGTGTAGAAGTAGGGGTGTTTATACTCCTCTCTCCTATTTGTCTTGGCAATCAAAACCTTTTTTATTTATTTTTATTTGTTTTTATTTAACATTTGTTGACTGAGAAAGTCTGACTAGGTTCCACAGAGCCTGTTTTCAGCGGAGGCCCGGGGAGAAATGCTCCAGATACATGTCTTTATGTTGCTATCAGGTAGAAGGTGTGGGAATAGGGAGGAAAGGGCACACAGTTTATTTGCAGATAACATGCTGGTATTCCTATGTAATCCAGCAATTTACCTTAGAATGAAGAAACCAATGCTTCTTCCATTCATTTGAGAACCATCAGAGCTGTTCAGTAAGAATGTTTATCAATGGAATGGAATGATACAGAAGGGGGAATACTGTACAGTGGTAGAATGCATGGGTTTGTATTCAAAATGCATAGTCTACAAAGGCAGCTATAAGAATATGGCAGCAAATGATGAGTTTAGTCACAAATGCTTTTAAACTCTAAGACAGGTGCAACATCATGTAAAGTGCATGAAAGAAAATACCTAAGATGCTAAAAAGAAGATGTAGGTGTAGTTCATATGTTTTTTTGCATGTGGGGAGGTAAAAGAGCTATGGATGTAGGAGAGCTGCATCCTGCAAGAGCTTATGTGAAAGAAGGAATAAAAAGGTGATGGAACTAAATGTGCTTAAAGATTACAAAAAAAAAAAAAAAAAAAAAAAGATGCTGATCTGAAGAAGGTGAGAAAAATCAGAATGAAAGGTATTGAGAAAATAAGGAAAACTACTAAAGTACTCAACAAACATAAGGGAATACTGTCAAACAAAAGAAAAAAACGACACATGAACAGAGTATTATAGAGTTTGTACTAGTATACAAACCCGCTCAAGCATAACAGGGAGAAAAAAGATGAAATATTGTAGACTGGCTATATGCTTTGGAACATTAGTTGTTATACATGCACCTATCAGACTGTAAATTTTTAAAATGTGCAATTAGACACTAATAATGTATATAAAAGGGAAACAGTACATGAAAGTAGGGATCATTAGCCTAGTACATACCTATGAACTTATGAACCAATAAGACAAGGTATTGTGTGGCATATATCTAGTATCAGTCCCATAATTTCTGGAGAAACATGATTTTATTCAAACTGTGTAAAACAGTAAATACTAGTAAAGTATGCAGTAAAATAAATAATAAAAAGGTGTATTGCTCACCGTAGGAAAGAAATAAGTATCAACGTTTAGTACTGAAGAAACATAGCAACTTTGAAGTAAGCAGTGCATTATCCAAAGGGTTAGGAAGAGAAACTGTTTTTCTTCAAATGGTTTATGATAAAGTTCTTGACCCAATCAATAAGAAGCTGCTGCTATCAGGCCTAACAAATGTGCAGTCTTCAGCAAGGCCGTATCAATAATGCTTAGCAAATAACATTTGTTTATAAAACTTTATTGATCAGCTATACCATCTTTAAAAGTACTGGAATTACAAAAGTGTCTAAATATTTTATTGGTTGATTATAATTACAATAAGATACTAAAAAATAAAAGAATGTAGGTTAATGGGTTAGACCGAAACTGTCTGAATTGCTGGAAGATACAGATGGTGGCAAAACAGCCAAACACCACCAATATGGAGGGTTGTTGCCACCCCCTGCTTAATATAATCATAGGTTCATAGGTTCATACTAGGCTATCTGCCCTAGGGCATTCACAAGCCTAGCCAGAGTGTGTTTGGCTTTCGCCACCCATTTTAAATTAATTTTGCTATGCCCTTTTTCGAGGTTAGTATACTGTGCCTCTGTCTAACAGTGACACAGAAGTGATACCATGGGTAAACCTACGATCCCCCATCCACTCATCAAGATTCCTCTTGAAGAGAGTCAATAAGGGACTCTGCCTAACCTGGACTGGGATTTTATTCCAGAGTGAAGGGAGCCTCTGGGTTATGAATCTGTCCCTCCAGCATGTCCTATTTGTTTCAGTGCTGAGGTTCAAGTCTCTCGAGCGCGTAGCTCAATGGGATTTGGATTTTCTGAGGTGCAGCATGTCCATTAATTCTGGGTTGGACATGACTTTATACGTCAGGCACAGATCGCCTCTGAGCAGGCGGTATGCCACTGAGTAGAGCTGGAGTTTCTTTAACCGGCAGCATATGGCATCTGTTTGAGCCCTTTGATCCTCTTGTTGAGGTACTTTTGGGGTCTTTCCAGTTGCTGCAGGTGTCTGGTAAGGTACATCCCAAAAGGGGCATTGTACTCAATTATGGGACTGATGAGGGATGAGTAAAGAGGCACGATGACCTCCTCTGATCTAGATGTGAATCTCTTCATGATTAGGTGGGCTATATAAAATGTTTTTCTAACCACTTTGGCCACGTGGTTGTCAAATGAGAGATTGCTATCAACTTGGGTCCCCAGGTCCCTAATTACTTCTTCCGTACTTAATGGATTACCACCTATGTGGTAATTTGTGGGCACTTTGTTTTTGCCAAAGGGGATGACTATACACTTTTTGGCATTTAGCTTGAGGCCGTGGCTCTGGCACCAGTTGTCTGTTTCTATGAGGGCCTTTTGGAGGATGCTTGTGTCGGCTGGAGAGTCGATTATAGCGCCCAGTTTGCAGTCATCTAGTGACATAGGGGTTTATATTTAAGCTGGTGAGCTTATCTATAATGCCCAAGTGGGGCATTGTATCGAAGGCTTTTGCGAGGTCCAGGTAGGCTGTGTGGACCACCTTCCCCTCGTCAATGGCCTTGGTGACTGCTTCAAAGAAATCGACCAGGTTTAAGAGGCAGGATCTGCCCTTAACATAGCTGAACTGGGTAGGATCCAGTGTCTGTAGGTCCCCAATATTTTTTTTATGAGGTCCATGATGATCCTTTCCATAGCTTTGCAGACCAAGCTAGTCAGGCTTATGGGGCGATAGTTTCCAGGATCCGTTGAGGCACCACCTTTGTGGAGAGGGACCACTGTTGCTGTACACCATTCTTTGGGTACATATCCTGTGGTAAGGCTGAGATTGAACAGTAGTTTTATGTTTGGGTTTAGCTCTTCTTGGAGTTCATGTAGGATACAGCCCGGGACACCATTTGGTCCCATTGATGCTGTGTTTTTTGCTTTGGAGAGAGCGGCTCTTACCTGAGCATCTGAGATGTCAGGGGGGGCAGCACTCTGCTGGGATTGATATTTGCCCTTTTGGTGGGGGGGGGGAGTTTGCGCTGAACCTGTCAACTCATTATTCTCCTTTGCCATTGACTCCTTTAAGCATTTTGACACTATTTGCCTTTCTTGGCTTACATCACAATTTGTCCAAGTTGTATTTAACCCAGTAACATATTCCAATAAAGTGTTTTGTATTTACCATTTACGTAATGTAACTCTTATAGTCTGCTCTTTGTAATTGCTTATGAAATGTAGATTAGCATAAAGTGACTCAGTATCTCAAGGAGCAAACTACAGACTCATAAATATATTTTTTTCAGTTTTCCTTTTATTACACTGCATCAAAATAAATGTTCAGCTGTTTATTAATACCAGTAAAAATGAATATGTCTGAGCTGTGCACAGATCAAAGTTGCTGAATAGGGGCTACCTGTATGAACAGTAGAGCACCAATTTTAAATGGACTGTAGCAAGTTTAAATAAAACCATCAGCTACTATATAAAGCAATGTATTCAATGTATACCATTTAACTCACTCCATAGATGACAGTGTTAATACCACATAGTCAGTCAGGCAACACATCTGAGATAATGCCCTGATGAAATTTTAGAGATTTTTCAGATTGTCTCACATCAAATATTTCACTGTAATTCACCATTCCTGGAGGTGGGGAATAACTGAGGGCTACTTATTTCAGAACAGACAAACGTTTACTATTTACATGTGCTATACACACAAACATTTACGTTGTATATCAAACAGAGCAAAATTCGTGCAAAGGCATGATTGTTTGTCATTATTGGCTATTGTAATTCAAATTAATTTACTTTTACTGGACAATATGCATTCCCAAGCACAAAACGGTGCATACCGAGGGGTCAGTTTTGTGTGCCAGCATCTAATACAAGCTTTTTATATTTCTTCAGTTTTATCTAGAAATAGCCAGCAAGTATGATTATGTTCAAATAATTTAAACTTGAATATTCTAATATGCCCAGGATTTATTTTTATTAATAATTGCATCTGAAGCTTAAGAAGTGCAATCATGTATTTAGAAAAACATCAAAGTGATAATACTGTGCAATGCTAAATTGACGGAACAAGCAAACAGTTTTCTTCTTCTTCTTTCGGCTTTTCCCGGTTAGGGGTCACCACAGTGGATCACATGTCCACTCATGATTGGCAGTGGAGTTTTACAGTGTTGAGTTGCCAGCCCGGTGCCCAACCTTCCACGTAAGGCACACACACGCACACACTCACACCTAAGGCCAATTTAGAGTGTCCAATCCACCTACAGCATGTCTTTGGGATGTGGGAGGAAACCAGAGCACCCAGAGGAAACCCATGCAACCACAGGGAGGACATGCAGACTCCGCACAGAAGGCACCCCAGCTGAGGATCGAACTGGAGAACCTCTTGCTGTGAGGTAACAATGCTAACTGCTGTACCACTGTGGCTGCCCAGAACAAGCAAACAGTACAGATGGAGAATGGAAAAATCCAAGGCCCCACATAACTGACTGTGCAGCAGTAAAATAAATCAGTCATCAATAAATACACTCTGTTGCTATGCGGAAAAGTACAGAATTTCAGAAAATGGCCTAGAAGACTTGCACCCAGTTGCTTTACAGTTTAGTTGTACACAGAACTTCTTTCATAAATTAGCATTTCATAATCTAGGAGAAATGATGAAAAGTTTCTCTGGAAAGAAAACTAATAGATAAGAAACTACCAAGCAGCATTATAATCTATGCCCTGCTTCTTTTAGATAGCTTACATTTAAATGTTGCTTTCAGATGTCTACCCAAGTTACATTTACCGACATGTTAGGTTTAAATATGATACTCAACCACAATGTACACAGAACGCAGAGAAGTATGAATGATGAATGAGATGGCACATGCCCATCTGCGAAATAACATGGATATGGATATCTTAGATAGCCAGGGGTCATTAGGCTGATAACTTGTAATTCTGATGAGATGGGGACAGTATGCTGTATGGATAACTCTGCTGACTAAAGATGTTTATGTGGTGCATTTTGTTGCACAGACTATGAAGGCAGACATGTTGTGTATTTATTCGGTAGTTGACAGCGAGCTAATTTGCATAATTTAATTTTAAAACTGCTTCCGAGGGCATGCCATTTTTAGGCACAAATAGTCCATATACAACCTTAGACACCACTCACAATCAACACCTTCATTCATCACCTCTAAAACCAAATTTCAATCCACTGCTCATGCCTTTTATGTAGAAGTACTTGGTCTTTGTTAAGTTCTCCCCAATGACCTAAAACTAATTAAGTCATTCCTCAAATTCAGATTCCAAATCAAAAACACCTCCTCAGTCAAGCCAAATGCTCCTGCCTCTCTACTGGACATATCACCTAACCATTGATCTCTGTCACTTAGCTTCCTTCTGATTCTTACGTCACCATGCTTACAAGTCCTGAATCTCTTTTATCGCACAATATAAGTATCATATCTCATTCATTATTTATTTATTTATTTATTTTTATTTATTTTACATTTGTTGACCGGGCTAGTCCAACTGGATATATGTCCATTTTCAGTAGAGGCCCGGGGAGAAAAGCTCTGCTTTTAAACTAGATAAAATCAAGACAATACAAAAAAAACACAATACAGAAAAGGATACATGCAATATGTAAAGTAAATAAAAATTTCTCCATCAGCTTAGGCTATATAGAAACTAAAAATAAACAGATTGTGAGTAGTAGGTTAATAAGGTAGAATGCAGTATTATGACCAAGAGAAAGGGATAGATCATTCAATATTAGTATAAAGGGTAAGAATGTGGGAGGGTGGCCTAATGGTTAAGGTGTTTGCCTTACAAACACAAGGTGCAGGGTTTGAATCTCACAAGGGATAATTGGCTAGGCTTAAAATGGCTCGCAAGGGCAGTTTGCCTAGTACTAACCTATGAACCTATGAAATGCTATAAAAAGGTTATGAAAGGTGAATAAAAAGGTAATGTAAGGTGTAAAACACAGGGTAGATGGTGAAATTCTAGAGGACAGGGAAGTAGGAGAAAAATCTGGAGGGTAAGTACAAGAGGAAGTAATTATAGTCAAAGTGGAAGAAATAGAAAGGTTTATGTATGAGGTGGGAAGATAAGAGTTCACAGAGGAAGGAATAAGTAGTAAGGAGCATGCCCAGTGATAGCATGTTGGGAATAAGATACTAGGATGGGGAAAAGTGAGGAATTGCTGTTATACTTCAAAGTGGGTAAGGAGGAGAGATATAGAAAAGGTCATGGTGGGGGGGGTTAGTCTGGGTTAGTACAAGGACAAAGCCATTGTGATTTTAAGTGAATTTTTAGTTGATTTTTAAAGAGAGGTAATGATGAGATGTAAGATTAGTGGGAAGTATGTTCCAAACTTTCCCCACAGAATTAGAGAAAAGAGAATCGCCTGCCTTGTTGTGGGATTTCAGGGTGGTAACCAGTAGTTTATTTGCTGAGCGAAGGTTAGAAAGGTTTGTGTAGGGGGAGATAAGGCTACTGAGAATTGGAGTCTTACTAAGTTGATATAGTATTTTATGAGTAATGGAGAGTTGTTGAAATTTTAGCTGGTTATTTAGTTCAAGCCATCCTAGAAGTTTTAGGTTTAGACAGTGATGTGTTCTAAATGAGGACCCAGTAGCAAACCTGGCAATATTGTTATACGAAGTAGACAGTTTGTTTAGGTTGCTTTTGGAAAGATTCGTATAAACTGGTGAGGCATAGAAGAGGGTGGAGATCAGATGGGTCTGGGCAATAGTAGCTCTGGCTTCTGGTGTAAGAAAAGGTTTTATTCTATATAAGGATCCAAGTTTTCTGTTTACAGTTTTGATGGTGGCATTAATATGAGCGTCAAAGTTGAGGTTGTGGTCAATCAATACACCTAAGAGTTTTGTAGTTGGGTCAGGAGCTATGATTGTACCATCAATGGAGGTAATAGAGAAATCTAGTGGGGTGGATTTTTTAGTTAGAGTAAATAGTAATAGCTTGGTTTTTTTTGGCATTAAGGAGGAGATGATTTTGTTGGAACCAGTTTTCAACATGGTTGAATACTGATTGGGTGACGGCCAGGAGTTCAGATAAGGTGGTTGCTTTACAAATCAAAGTGGAGTCGTCTGCGTATTGTATGCAGGTAGGTAGAGGTAGATTAGTAGAAAGGTCGTTAATTAATATGGTGAATAGTAGAGGTCCCAGAATAGAGCCCTGTGGGACACCAAGGGTAACAGGGAGATGCTTGGATAGATTATTATCCCAAAGGACAGCTTGCTGGCTATTGTGCATATAGGACTTGAACCACTGTAATGCCTGTGTATCAAGTGAGAACAAGGTGAGTGTATTGAGTAATAATTGATGGTTGACCACATCAAAAGCTTTTGAGAGATCAATGAATAGTGCAGAGGAGAACATGTTATTTTTACGATGTTTATTAATACAGTCTATAAAGGATAGGAGAGCAGTAGTGGTACTGTGGAATGGTCTAAAACCATGTTGACAGTCAGCTAGGAGGTTATATTGGAGAATGTGGTCAAGAATTTGTTGGTGGATACATTTTTCCATAATTCTGGCTAGTGGTGATAGTAGGGCTATGGGCCATAAGTTAGAGAGTTCAGTTGAGTTCCCTCCTTTATGAGGTGGGATTATATGAGATATTTTCCATAGTGAAGGAATGGAGCCTTCAGTTATGGTTCTATTAATAAGAATAGAGATGGGGTAGGCAAGAGCTTTAGCAGCAGTTTGAAGGTATTCAGGTGGTAGGAGATTGGCTGAGGGTGTACAGGATTTGAGCTTATGAAGCAGAGTATAGATGAGGGCTGTGGAAATAGGTTTTAAGTAAAAGGTAGGTGGTAAGGTAGTGGGGGAGGGTGATTGGGTAGGGCTGAGAGGTGGTAGGGAGTTTGCTAGAGATCGGATAGTTTCAGTAAAAAAGCTGTTAAAAGCATTAGCAATCTCATTTGGAGAATTCTGGGAGAGACCAGATGGGGTCTGTGTTTTAGAGAGTCCTGGATGTAAGAGTTTATTTATGCCTGACCAGAAGCTTTGGGGTTGACTATAGTGATTTTGTTGGAATTTGAAGAAATAGTGTTTTTTATCCTGAAGTATTGATTTTTTGGTTGCATTTCTTAGTTGTCTAAAGTGTTGCTGATCAATTGAGTCTTTGGTGTTTCTCCATTTGGACCAGATTTTGTTTCTTTGTAGGATTTGTTGTCTGGTTTCTTTAGTGAGCCATGGGGCTGATTTGCATCTAGTTCTTATGGAGCATGAGGGGGCATGGAATTCTAAAATTTGTAGGAATGTGGAGTTAAAATGGGATACTGCTTCGTCAATTGTCAGGTGCCTTAAGGGTGACCAGTCACAGGCTTGAAGCTCAGTTTGAAAATTGACTGGATTAAATTTTTTTTTGTTGCGGGTGATTTTAAAGGTAGTTTGATTTGGAATATAGGATTTTTGTCTGCATAGGTAGGTTAGTGAGTGGTCACTAATATCATCAGGTAGGGCACTTACTTTGTAAGAGAGAGAGTGGCAGTTTATTAAGATCCAGTCTAATATACTTTCTTTGCCTGTGCGTTTATGAATTCTAGTGGGGGTGGTAATAGTTTGAGAGAAGCCGTAGAGGTTTATATGGGTTGTGGGTTCTAAAGTGGTACAGGAGTTCCAGTCTATATTAAAATCACTGAGTACTATGTTACTTTCTATGATGCTAATGTTATTGCCTGGGGGTAGGTAGGAGCATATTATGTTAAAAGATTTAGTATTATTGAGCTGGAGTTTGGCAATAAGAATTTCCACATTGGTTTCTAGAGGGGGTTGTACCTGTATGGATGAGACCTGTAAATCAGATTTGTGCAGTATTACTACCCCACCACCCTTTTTGGAAGTTCAGTCTAACCTCAGGATGTTATAACCAGGTGGGAGTATTTCATTGTCTTTTGTAACTGGTTTAAGCCAGGTTTCAGTTAAGCATAGGATATCAAAAGAGTGAGTATCTAGTAGAGCGTGCAGTTGGCTTACTTTATTGTTAACACTTCTTATATTGAGATGAGCTATAAGTAGTGAATTACTGGGAGTGAAAGGGGGGGGGGGTGAGTTGTCTTATGGTGTTGTTATAGGGTCCTGGGTTGGGATGAATGTCCCCATGAAGGAGTGGATATTTGAGAGGACTATATGGATGCTTCAGTGGTTTAGTGTAGTTTAAGTTGTGCTTTCCTAAAATGTGTAAATGTAAAATGAGCTACTCTGTGGTATTTAAGTGATAGATAGGATGAGGAGGATGTTATGTTAGAATGGCTAAGGATTTCAAGATTTATTATTAATGTTTGTGTAAGGGATTGGTGAGAAGATGAGAATTGTAGGTTTTCGTAGTAAGCAAGAGTATAGGGAATAGAGAGGATAGATAGTAGTAAAAGGAGGAGTGGCAGTTTTATGTAAATGAGTGTATAAGTAAAGGTCATGGTGAAGGATATGATAAAATGTAGTAGGAAATTAGGAGGTTGGAGTTAATGAGGGTGTGGACTAAATGGGTGTGAAAGAGGTATTGGAGAGTGATTATTAGTATGTGAGTGGTTGTATAAGTGGTAGGTTTGTACAGAGTGGTGAAAGATGATTTGATAGGAATGAAAGGGAGTGGCTTGGTAAGTATAAAGGTAGGACCCCTGGGGGTGGGTGGGAATTGGGGGTAGGGTAGGGGAGCAGAGTGAGCCAGCAGTGCTAATGGAGCGGGTTACAGCAGGCAAGAGAGAGTCTACAGAGACAATCAGGGAGCTGCAGACTCCTGAGGTGTCACTGGGTGAGTAGAGTGTGGTAATGCAGGAGAGAGGTAGTGAGTGATAGTGGAATAAAGAGAAGAAAACAGAGTACAGCTGGATAGTGGTGAGAAGAATAGGTCCTAGTAGCAAGAGGAGTTTCAGCTCATCAAAGGATAAGAGCTATAAAAGTATTAAGAACAGATAGTAGGGAATGCGGAGTACAAGGTGTAACTCTAGATAGGAAATTGGTGCCACCTAAAGGGCAGAAAGTATAGTCGATGAAGGTAATAATATTAGATACAGCTAGAGAGAGGAGCTGCAGATAAATGTAGGTAAGGGGTGAAAATAAGCAAATTGCTATTGGGGTGTAGAGGAGAAAATATTTGCTGCTGGTTTCCTTGCTCGCTAGCTTAGATATTCTAGTTGCTAGGTAGTTATAAATAAATATATAATGTAGTCTAGCTTAGTTATTCTAATTGCTAGGTAGTTCTAAATAAATATATAATGTAGTTTAATAGGTAGGTCCAAGGTGGAACATACTTTCTTAGCCCTTATGGAAGCCGGGAGCACAATATATGTGCAGGGGCAACAGGTTTCCTTGGCTAGACGTTGGGATGGTTGTAACAAAAAAGCAGGGAGGGATCTTGAAAGATCAAGCAGGTCCCTTAGTATGGGAAAGAAGGTAGAGAGTTTCTTAGTCCTTATGGAAGCTGGGAGCACAATATATGTGCAGGGGCAACAGGTTTCCTTGGCTAGACGTTGGGATGGTTGTAACAAAAAATCAGGGAGAGGTCTTGAAAGATCAAGCAGGTCCCTTAGTATGGGAAAGAAGGTAGAGAGTTTCTTAGTCCTGATAGAAGCTGGGAGCACAATGTATGTGCAGGGGCAACAGGTTTCCTTGGCTAGACGTTGGGATGGTTGTAACAAAAAAGCAGGGAGGGGTCTTGAAAGATCAAGCAGGTCCCTTAGTATGGGAAAGAAGGTAGAGAGAAAAGCTCTAACCCTCTGCGACCAAGGACACACAGCAGCCAGGGCAGTTACAGGAGAATAAAGCTAATGCACATGCTGTAACATACATGTTACTTTGTATTAATATAACACCCTGACATCACACTGTTTATTTATTGTAGCTAATGTAACTTCTGTACCATTGTCAGCTACCTGGGCAGGGTCATGAAGCACTGGTTGGACAGAGAGGGTACTGGAGGTTAGCTTGACAGCTAGGCTGAGATCTGGACCCTATAGCTTTGCCAGTGGGGTGTCTTATTGGGGACCTGGTGAGCAAAGGAGCAACCAGCCCCAGACCGACTGTGATCTCTGTGTGAACTTAAGGGAAATTGTACTTTACTGTGTGTGTATTAGTTATCCTTTCCTCTTCTAGGAGTCACCCTCTCCGGTGTCAGTGGTGAGGATTGAGGCTCCTTGATTGCTGGGCCAGGGCACGGGCGTCACACACATAATGCATATTAGACAATATGAGTACAAAACAACAGAACAGCCAGCAAACAGAGAGCATCAACTTTCTAAAATGGGGCTCAATTAATAAAACATAAAGCAGTAAACAATAAACACACACATCTGGCTTAATTGCAATGGCAAATGAGATTAACAATTAAGTATCAAAAACATATTGAATGTCAACTTAACAAGAAAATCAATCACAATAGTGCAACTGAACTGTAGTTAATGAGATGGAGAAAGGGCAATGAAATATGTGTAATACACAACAAAAATGTAAAGGTTGCCTTGCTTATTGCAGAACAGGCTCAGGTGCTGGTTACACCTTAACAGTGCTGTTTGGATCACTGAAAAGTGCCAAAGAGAGCAAACTTCCTACTTAGAGTTTTAAAGGCTCTTCTCTTGTCGATTCTACCCAATCAAAATCAAGCTTCCACTCCTGCTGAAGCCAACCAATGGAAATTAGTCATACTGATTTTCAGCAGAATCCAAGCTCTAGCACCACAAGAAAGTACATTGTAGACAAGGTACTGGGAAGCCATTGAAATCTTTGCAGTGCATTGCAATAGTGAGAACCCAGATAGAAAACAGATTTTGGTCTACTCCACTTTCTCTCCAGTTTCCTATTGTCTTCTCTGATAATGCATTACACTGCTGGCAATAGTGCAGCACTGAAGGGCAAACAGAGGAAGCCCCTGCTTATTTAAAGTCTGTCCGGCTCTGCCCGCGCAGAAGTCAGACAGTGAAAATCAAGTCTGTGCCATACAGAATCTGGTCAGTCAAAATCAGGCACTCTAATTGTTCAGCTGAATTCAAATTCTGTTTTTTGGTACATGGAAGCCTCTGTTCTCACAACAGGTTAGTACATTGCAAACCAGATCCTATGAAGTCATTGTAGTGCACTGAATCGCTCAGAACACAGATGGAAAAGGGCTTTGTGATCTTTGCCTCCTTCTCTGTAGTCTCCTGTAGATTTCACTGGATTACCCTTTAGAGCGTCATTAGCAGCTCAGTACTGAAGATCCAGAGTTATTTATTTACTTGAAGGCTTTGTTAACTAAGCTGCCCCACTCAGTTGAGGCTCCTTCTTAATGGAAGAGTAAGAGCTCTCTCTGGTTAGGTGGCTTGCTCAGAATTACTCAGCTGACAAATGGAGACTGAGTGAATCAAACCAAAGGCTGCAGGGTGAAACTCATTATTAGCACATATCCTTATTTCTCTGTACTAAGCTGTCACAGAAAATTTTGCCAAACACCAGATTCTGAAGCTGAGATGCACAAAAAGGTTACAGATAGATTTTATTTTAATGTAGGAAACATATTTATCTGTAGCTGACAGAGTAGGGGAAAGTATTTTCAATTGATTTTAATCATGCTTGTCCTGAGAGGAAGAGGCCCGGGTTAGGGACATCAGATAAGAGTGATTTAAATGTTGATATGAAGGAGGTCTAGGCTGAGGGAATTGTGAAATAGTTGGATTTAAAGGTCGGTGGGAAATTGTACTTATTATGGTTGCAAAAATGTGTATTCTAGCTGGTCCTTCTTTGAAAATTAGACAGTTGTTTTGATTTTTAAACTGGGTAAAAGGGCAGCTCCTGATAGTTGATGACTTTCATGGTATGTTTGGGTCAAATTGTAGTTTGGTAGTTAAAAAAGAAAATGTCAGCATCGGTTAAAAGTGTGATTGGAAGTTTTCACTTCTTGGAGCTGATGGATAGGGACTAACCTTTAAGAATTCTCTAGAATAGACAGGAGCACATTACACAGTAACTTACCATACTGTCCAAACAGTCACTTCTGATGCTAGACTTGTCACCAAGAGAGAGGCTCTACCCTATCTGTAGCATTTGAGTAACAAAAGTATAAAATATATGAGAACGTATCAGCTTATTCCACAACTGTGGACTGAAATGTAAGATTTTATCCTTGAGGATGACACCTTGCCTAAAGTTTTAAGGAAGGTACTTAAGCAGTATTTACACTTAAGCCTAAAAACCTGATCCAGAGAGGAGGTAAGGTATTCGAAAGGGTAGCTTAGCACAAAAGATTTTGGATAACTTATCATTTCTAAATTTTACAAAGGTAGAAAGGGAAGAGTTTATACATTTGGAAAACAAAGAGAATATTTGCAGTCTATTTAATTTGAATGAGACCCTTGAGCCTAACAAGGTCACAAGCCAGCTGTATAGGTTTATAGATAAGGTGATGTGTTATGAATTTTTGACTCAGCATAGTAACACAGAGCAAGGTGGTATAGTTTCCCTCTCCTGCAAATCAACTGCCACTTCTACAGTGTTGAAGCTAGGGAGCGAAATAAAGTGATAGGATTACATTGAAATGTAACACTGCTTAATGTTGATTACATGATTTATATGGCTATATGTGCTGAAATGAGCTCCTGTCAATCAGTGTAGTTCTATTCTGAAAAGGAGATGAAATAATGTAATTCATCGAGCTTTGCAGCTAGCAGAGTACACTTCTAAACAGAACAAGCCTGCATTGTCCCTCACATTAGATGCTGAAAAGGAATTTGTAAATTGAAATTGGAATATTTATCTGAATTCCTTTATAGGTTTGTAATACTTCTTGGGTCAATAAAGATTTTGTAGTATTTATATAATGGTGCTTCTACAGTGGTTGAGTTAGGCTGTTATACTTTAGGTCCAGTTGGTCTTGTGTGTAGAAGTAGGGGTGTTTATACTCCTCTCTTCTCTTTGTCTTGGCAATCAAATCCTTTTTTATTTATTTTTATTTATTTTTATTTAACATTTGTTGACCGGGAAAGTCCGACTAGGTTCCACAGAGCCTGTTTTCAGCGGAGGCCCGGGGAGAAATGCTCCAGATACATGTCTTTATGTTGCTATCAGGTAGAAGGTGTGGGAATAGGGAGGAAAGGGCACACAGTTTATTTGCAGATAACATGCTGGTATTCCTATGTAATCCAGCAATTTACCTTAGAATGAAGAAACCAATGCTTCTTCCATTCATTTGAGAACCATCAGAGCTGTTCAGTAAGAATGTTTATCAATGGAATGGAATGATACAGAAGGGGGAATACTGTACAGTGGTAGAATGCATGGGTTTGTATTCAAAATGCATAGTCTACAAAGGCAGCTATAGGAATATGGCAGCAAATGATGAGTTTAGTCACAAATGCTTTTAAACTCTAAGACAGGTGCAACATCATGTAAAGTGCATGAAAGACAATACCTGAGATGCTAAAAAGAAGATGTAGGTGTAGTTCATATGTTTTTTTGCATGTGGGGAGGTAAAACAGCTATGGATGTAGGAGAGCTGCATCCTGCAAGAGCTTATGTGAAAGAAGGAATAAAAAGGTGATGGAACTAAATGTGCCTAAAGATTACAAAAAAAAAAAAAAAAAAGATGCTGATCTGAAGAAGGTGAGAAAAATCAGAATGAAAGGTATGGAGAAAATAAGGAAAACTGCTAAAGTACTCAACAAACATAAAGGAATACTGTCAAACAAAAGAAAAAACGACACATGAACAGAGTATTATAGAGTTTGTACTAGTATACAAACCCGCTCAAGCATAACAGGGAGAAAAAAGATGAAATATTGTAGACTGGCTATGTGCTTTGGAACATTAGCTGTTATACATGCACCTATCAGACTGTAAATTTTTAAAATGTGCATTTAGACACTAATAATGTATATAAAAGAGAAACAGTACATGAAAGTAGGGATCATTAGCCTAGTACATACCTATGAACTTATGAACCAATAAGACAAGGTATTGTATGGCATATATCTAGTATCAGTCCCATCATTTCTGGAGAAACATGATTTTATTCAAACTGTGTAAAACAGTAAATACTAGTAAAGTATGCAGTAAAATAAATAATAAAAAGGTGTATTGCTCACTGTAGAAAAGAAATAAGTATCAACGTTTAGTACTGAAGAAACATAACAACTTTGAAGTAAGCAGTGTATTATCGAAAGGGTTAGAAAGAGAAAGTGTTTTTCTTCAAATGGTTTATGATAAAGTTCTTGACCCAATCAATAAAAAGCTGCTGCTATCAGGCCTATCAATAATGCTTAGCAAATAACATTTGTTTATAAAACTTTATTGATCAGCTATACCATCTTTAAAAGTACTGGAATTACAAAAGTGTCTAAATATTTTATTGGTTGATTATAATTACAATAAGATACTAAAAAAATAAAAGGATGTAGGTTAATGGCTTAGACCCAAACTGTCTGAATTGCTGGAAGATGCAGATGGTGGCAAAACAGCCAAACACCACCAATATGGAGGGTTGTTGCCACCCCCTGCTTAATATAATCAACTTGTTATTCTCCTTTGCCATTGACTCTTTTAAGCATTTTGACACTATTTGCCTTTTTTGGCTTACATCACAATTTGTCCAAGTTGTATTTAACCCAGTAACATATTCCAATAAAGTGTTTTGTATGTAACATTTACGTAATGTAACTCTCATAGTCTGCTCTTTGTAATTACTTATGAAATGTAGATTAGCATAAAGTGACTCAGTATCTCAAGGAGCAAACTACAGACTCATAAATATTTTTTTTCAGTTTTCCTTTTATTACACTGCATCAAAATAAATGTTCAGCTGTTTATTAATACCAGTAAAAATGAATATGTCTGAGCTGTGCACAGATCAAAGTTGCTGAATAGGGGCTACCTGTATGAACAGTAGAGCACCAATTTTAAATGGACTGTAGCAAGTTTAAATAAAACCATCAGCTACTATATAAAGCAATGTATTCAATGTATACCATTTAACTCACTCCATAGATGACAGTGTTAATACCACATAGTCAGTCAGGCAACACATCTGAGATAATGCCCTGATGAAATTTTAGAGATTTTTCAGATTGTCTCACATCAAATATTTCACTGTAATTCACCATTCCTGGGGGTGGGGGATAACTGAGGGCTACTTATTTCAGAACAGACAAACGTTTACTATTTACATGTGCTATACACACAAACATTTACATTGTATATCAAACAAAGCAAAATTCGTTCAAAGGCATGATTGTTTGTCATCATTGGCTATTGTAATTCAAATTAATTTACTTTTACTGGACAATATGCATTCCCAGGCACAAAACGGTGCATACCGAGGGGTCAGTTTTGTGTGCCAGCATCTAATACAAGCTTTTTATATTTCTTCAGTTTTATCTAGAAATAGCCAGCAAGTATGATTATGTTCAAGTAATTTAAACTTGAATATTCTAATATGCCCAGGATTTATTTTTATTAATATTTGCATCTGAAGCTTAAGAAGTGCAATCATGTATTTAGAAAAACATCAAAGTGATAATACTGTGCAATGCTAAATTAATGGAACAAGCAAACAGTCTTCTTCTTCTTCTTTCGGCTTTTCCCGGTTAGGGGTCACCACAGTGGATCGCATGTCCGCTCATGATTGGCAGTGGAGTTTTACAGTGTTGAGTTGCCAGCCCGGCGCCCAACCATCCACGTAAGGCACACACACGCACACACTCACACCTAAGGCCAATTTAGAGTGTCCAATCCACCTACAGCATGTCTTTGGGATGTGGGAGGAAACCGGAGCACCCAGAGGAAACCCATGCAACCACAGGGAGGACATGCAGACTCCGCACAGAAGGCACCCCAGCTGAGGATCGAACTGGAGAACCTCTTGCAGTGAGGTAACAATGCTAACTGCTGTACCACTGTGGCCACCCGGAACAAGCAAACAGTACAGATAGAGAATGGAAAAATCCAAGGCCCCACATAACTGACTGTGCAGCAGTAAAATAAATCAGTCATCAATAAATACACTCTGTTGCTATGCGGAAAAGTACAGAATTTCAGAAAATGGCCTAGAAGACTTGCACCCAGTTGCTTTACAGTTTAGTTGTACACAGAACTTCTTTCATAAATTAGCGTATCATAATCTAGGAGAAATGATGAAAAGTTTCTCTGGAAAGAAAACTAATACATAAGAAACTATCAAGCAGCATTATAATCTATGCCCTGCTTCTTTTAGATAGCTTACATTTAAATGTTGCTTTCAGATGTCTACCCAAGTTACATTTACCGACATGATAGGTTTAAATATGATACTCAACCACAATGTACACAGAACGCAGAGAAGTATGAATGATGAATGAGAGGGCACATGCCCATCTGTGAAATAACATGGATATGGATATCTTAGATAGCCAGGGGTCAGTAGGCTGATAACTTGTAATTCTGATGAGATGGGGACAGTATGCTGTATGGATAACTCTGCTGACTAAAGTTGTTTATGTGGTGCATTTTGTTGCACAGACTATGAAGGCAGACATGGTGTGTATTTATTCGGTAGATGACAGTGAGCTAATTTGCATAATCTAATTTTAAAACTGCTTCTGAGGGCATGCCATTTTTAAAGACTCACCATACATTTCCTCATGTGCAGTGCAGACTAACGTTTATGGGAATATTATTAGTCTCACTTCTGAAGAAGGCACAAATAATCCATATACAACCTTAGACACCACTCACAATCAACACCTTCATTCATCACCTCTAAAACCAAATTTCAATCCACTGCTCATGCCTTTTATGTAGAAGTACTTGGTCTTTGTTAAGTTCTCCCCAATGACCTAAAACTAATTAAGTCATTCCTCAAATTCAGACTCCAAATCAAAAACACCTCCTCAGTCAAGCCAAATGCTCCTGCCTCTCTACTGGACATATCACCTAACCATTGATCTCTGTCACTTAGCTTCCTTCTGATTCTTACGTCACCATGCTTACAAGTCCTGAATCTCTTTTATCGCTACAAGCTGTTGTAAACAAAGTGTCAGCACAATATAAGTATCATATCTCATTCATCATTTATTTATTTATTTATTTTTATTTATTTTACATTTGTTGACCGGGCTAGTCCAACTGGATATATGTCCATTTTCAGTAGAGGCCCGGGGAGAAAAGCTCCATTTTTAAACTAGATAAAATCAAGGCAATACAAAAAAAACACAATACAGAAAAGGATACATGCAATATGTACAGTAAATAAAGGTTTCTCCATCAGCTTAGGTTATATAGAAACTAAAAATAAACAGATTGTGAGTAGTAGGTTAATAAGGTAGAATGCAGTATTATGACCAAGAGAAAGGGATAGATCATTCAATATTAGTATAAAGGGTAAGAATGTGGGAGGGTGGCCTAATGGTTAAGGTGTTTGCCTTACAAACACAAGGTGCAGGGTTTGAATCTCACAAGGGATAATTGGCTAGGCTTAAAATGGCTCGCAAGGGCAGTTTGCCTAGTACTAACCTATGAACCTATGAAATGCTATAAAAAGGTTATGAAAGGTGAATAAAAAGGTAATGTAAGGTGTAAAACACAGGGTAGATGGTGAAATTTTAGAGGACAGGGAAGTAGGAGAAAAATCTGGAGGGTAAGTACAAGAGGAAGTAATTATAGTCAAAGTGGAAGAAATAGAAAGGTTTATGTATGAGGTGGGAAGATAAGAGTTCACAGAGGAAGGAATAAGTAGTAAGGAGCATGCCCAGTGATAGCATGTTGGGAATAAGATACTAGGATGGGGAAAAGTGAGGAATTGCTGTTATACTTCAAAGTGGGTAAGGAGGAGAGATATAGAAAAGGTCATGGTGGGGGGGAGGTTAGTCTGGGTTAGTACAAGGACAAAGCCATTGTGATTTTAAGTGAATTTTTAGTTGATTTTTAAAGATAGGTAATGATGAAAGAGATGTAAGATTAGTGGGAAGTATGTTCCAAACTTTCCCCACAGAATTAGAGAAAAGAGAATCACCTGCCTTGTTGTGGGATTTCAGGGTGGTAACCAGTAGTTTATTTGCTGAGCGAAGGTTAGAAAGGTTTGTGTAGGGGGAGATAAGGCTACTGAGAATTGGAGTCTTACTAAGTTGATATAGTATTTTATGAGTAATGGAGAGTTGTTGAAATTTTAGCTGGTTATTTAGTTCAAGCCATCCTAGAAGTTTTAGGTTTAGACAGTGATGTGTTCTAAATGAGGACCCAGTAGCAAACCTGGCAATATTGTTATATGAAGTAGACAGTTTGTTTAGGTTGCTTTTGGAAAGATTTGTATAAACTGGCGAGGCATAGAAGAGGGTGGAGATCAGATGGGTCTGGACAATAGTAGTTCTGGCTTCTGGTGTAAGAAAAGGTTTTATTCTATATAAGGATCCAAGTTTTCTGTTTACAGTTTTGATGGTGGCATTAATATGAGCGTCAAAGTTGTGGTTGTGGTCAATCAATACACCTAAGAGTTTTGTAGTTGGGTCAGGAGCTATGATTGTACCATCAACGGAGGTAATAGAGAAATCTAGTGGGGTGGATTTTTTAGTTGGAGTAAATAGTAATAGCTTGGTTTTTTTGGCATTAAGGAGGAGATGATTTTGTTGGAACCAGTTTTCAACATGGTTGAATACTGATTGGGTGACGGCCTGGAGTTCAGATAAGGTGGTTGCTTTACAAATCAAAGTGGTGTCATCTGCGTATTGTATGCAGGTAGGTAGAGGTAGATTAGTAGAAAGTTCGTTAATGAATATGGAGAATAGTAGAGGTCCCAGAATAGAGCCCTGTGGGACACCAAGGGTAACAGGGAGATGCTTGGATAGATTATTATCCCAAAGGACAGTTTGCTGTCTATTGTGCATATAGGACTTGAACCACTGTAATGCCTGTGTGTCAAGTGAAAATAAGGTGAGTGTATTGAGTAATAATTGATGGTTGACCACATCAAAAGCTTTTGAGAGATCAATGAATAGTACAGAGGAGAGCATGTTATTTTTACGATGTTTATTAATACAGTCTATAAAGGATAGGAGAGCAGTAGTGGTACTGTGGAATGGTCTAAAACCATGTTGACAGTCAGCTAGGAGGTTATATTGGAGAATGTGGTCAAGAATTTGTTGGTGGATACATTTTTCCATAATTCTGGCTAGTGGTGATAGTAGGGCTATGGGCCGGAAGTTAGAGAGTTCAGTTGAGTTCTCTCCTTTGTGAAGTGGGATTATATGAGAGATTTTCCATAGTGAAGGAATGGAGCCTTCAGTTATGGTTCTATTAATAAGAATAGAGATGGGGTAGGCAAGAGCTTTAGCAGCAGTTTGAAGGTATTCAGGTGGTAGGAGATCGGCTGAGGGTGTACAGGGTTTGAGCTTATGAAGCAGAGTATAGATGAGGGCTGTGGGAATAGGTTTTAAGTAAAAGGTAGATGGTAAGGTAGTGGGGGAGGGTGATTGGGTAGAGCTGAGAGGTGGTAGGGAGTTTGCTAGAGATTGGATAGTTTCAGTAAAAAAGCTGTTAAAAGCATTAGCAATCTCATTTGGAGAATTCTGGGAGAGACCAGATGGGGTCTGTGTTTTAGAGAGTCCTGGATGTAAGAGTTTATTTATGCCTGACCAGAAGCTTTTGGGTTGACTATGGTGATTTTGTTGGAGTTTGAAGAAATAGTGTTTTTTATCCTGAAGTATTGATTATTTGGTTGCATTTCTTAGTTGTCTAAAGTGTTGCTGATCAATTGGGTCTTTGGTGTTTCTCCATTTGGACCAGATTTTGTTTCTTTGTAGGATTTGTTGTCTGGTTTCTTTAGTGAGCCATGGGACTGCTTTGCATCTAGTTCTTATGGAGCGTGAGGGGGCATGGAATTCTAAAATTTGTAGGAATGTGGAGTTAAAATGGGATACTGCTTCGTCAATTGTCAGGTGCCTTAAGGGTGACCAGTCACAGGCTTGAAGCTCAGTTTGAAAATTGACTGGATTAAATTTTTTTTTGTTGCGGGTGATTTTAAAGGTAGTTTGATTTGGAATATAGGATTTTTGTCTGCATAGGAAGGTTAGTGAGTGGTCACTAATATCATCAGGAAGGACACTTACTTTGTAAGAGAGAGAGTGGCAGTTTATTAAGATCCAGTCTAATATACTTTCTTTGCCTGTGCGTTTATGGATTCTAGTAGGGGTGGTAAGAGTTTGAGAGAAGCCGTAGAGATTTATATGGGTTGTGGGTTCTAAAGTGGTACAGGAGTTCCAGTCTATATTAAAATCACTGAGTACTATGGTTTCTTGAGGGAAGGATGTAGAAAGCCAGCAGAGGATACTTTCTATGATGCTAATGTTACTGCCTCGGGGTAGGTAGGAGCATATTATGTTAATAGATTTAGTATTATTGAGCTGGAGTTTGGCAATAAGAATTTCCACATTGGTTTCTAGAGGGGGTTGTACCTGTATGGATGAGACCTGTAAATCAGATTTGTGCAGTATTGCTACCCCACCACCCTTTTTGGTAGTTCGGTCTAACCTCAGGATGTTATAACCAGGTGGGAGTATTTCATTGTCTTTTGTAACTGGTTTAAGCCAGGTTTCAGTTAAGCATAGGATATTAAAAGAGTGAGTATCTAGTAGAGCGTGCAGTTGGCTTACTTTATTGTTAACACTTCTTATATTGAGATGAGCTATAAGTAGTGAATTACTGGGAATGAAAGGGGGGGTGAGTTGTCTTATGGTGTTGTTATAGGGTCCTGGGTTGGGATGAATGTCCCCATGAAGGAGTGGATATTTGAGAGGACTATATGGATGCTTCAATGTGGTTTAGTGTAGTTAAGCTGTGCTTTCCTAAAATGTGTAAATTTAAAATGAGCTACTCTGTGGTATTTAAGTGATAGATAGGATGAGGAGGATGTTATGTTAGAATGGCTAAGAATTTCAAGATTTATTTTTAATGTTTGTTTAAGGGATTGGTGAGAAGATGAGAATTGTAGGTTTTCGTAGTAAGTGAGAGTATAGGGAATAGAGAGGATAGATAGTAGTAAAAGGAGGAGTGGCAGTTTTATGTAAATGAGTGTATAAGTAAAGGTCATGGTGAAGGAGATGATAAAATGTAGTAGGAAATTAGGAGGTTGGAGTTAATGAGGGTGTGGACTAAATGGGTGTGAAAGAGGTATTGGAGAGTGATTATTAGTATGTGAGTGGTTGTATAAGTGGTAGGTTTGTACAGAGTGGTGAAAGATGATTTGATAGGAATGAAAGGGAGTGGCTTGGTAAGTATAAAGGTAGGAGCCCTGGGGTGGGAATTGGGGTAGGGTAGGGGAGCGGAGTGAGCCCGCAGTG
Source organism: Protopterus annectens (assembly GCF_019279795.1). NCBI lineage: Eukaryota > Metazoa > Chordata > Ceratodontiformes > Protopteridae > Protopterus > Protopterus annectens. The sequence goes on from NC_056740.1 coordinate 299,142,593, forward strand.
GTAACGGAGCTGGTTACAGCAGGCAAGAGAGAGTCTACAGAGACAATCAGGGAGCCGCAGACACCTGAGGTGTCACTGGGTGAGTAGAGAGTGGTAATGCAGGAGAGAGGTAGTGAGTGATAGTGGAATAAAGAGAAGAAAACCGAGTACAGCTGGATAGTGGTGAGAAGAATAGGTCCTAGTAGCAAGAGGAGTTTCAGCTCATCAAGGGATAAGAGCTGTAAAAGTATTAAGAACAGATAGTAGGGAATGCGGAGTACAAGGTGTAACTCTAGATAGGAAATTGGTGCCACGTAGTGGGCAGAAAGTATAGTCGATAAAGGTAATAGTATTAGATACAGCTAGAGAGAGGAGCTGCAGATAAATGTAGGTAAGGGGGTGAAAAGAAGCAAATTGCTATTGGGGTGTAGAGGAGAAAATATTTGCTGCTGGTTTCCTTATAGGTTCATAGGTTCATAGGTTAGTACTAGGCTACCTGCCCTTTCAGGCCATTTTAAGCCTAGCCAGTTACCCCATGTGAGAATCAAACCCTGCACTTTGTGTGTGTAAGGTAAACACCTTAACCATTAGGCCAATCTCCCACCTTGCTCGCTAGCTTAGATATTCTAGTTGCTAGGTAGTTATAAATAAATATATAATGTAGTCTACCTTAGTTATTCTAATTGCTAGGTAGTTTTAAATAAATATATAATGTAGTTTAATAGGTAGGTCCAAGGTGGAACATACTTTCTTAGTCCTTATGGAAGCTGGGAGCACAATATATGTGCAGGGGCAACAGGTTTCCTTGGCTAGACGTTGGGATGGTTGTAACAAAAAAGCAGGGAGGGGTCTTGAAAGATCAAGCAGGTCCCTTAGTATGGGAAAGAAGGTAGAGAGAAAAGCTCTAACCCTCTGCGACCAAGGACACACAGCAGCCAGGGCAGTTACAGGAGAATAAAGCTAATGCACATGCTGTAACATACATGTTACTTTGTATTAATATAACACCCTGACATCACACTGTTTATTTATTGTAGCTAATGTAACTTCTGTACCATTGTCAGCTACCTGGGCAGGGTCATGAAGCACTGGTTGGACAGAGAGGGTACTGGAGGTTAGCTTGACAGCTAGGCTGAGATCTGGACCTTATAGCTTTGCCAGTGGGGAGTCTTATTGGGGACCTGGTGAGCAAAGGAGCAACCAGCCCCAGACTGACTGTGATCTCTGTGTGCACTTAAGGGAAATTGTACTTTACTGTGTGTGTATTAGTTATTCTTTCCTCTTCTAGGAGTCACCCTCTCCGGTGTCAGTGGTGAGGATTGAGGCTCCTTGATTGCTGGGCCAGGGCACGGGCGTCACACACATAATGCATATTAGACAATATGAGTACAAAACAACAGAACAGCCAGCAAACAGAGAGCATCAACTTTCTAAAATGGGGCTCAATTAATAAAACATAAAGCAGTAAACAATAAACACACACATCTGGCTTAATTGCAATGGCAAATGAGATTAACAATTAAGTATCAAAAATATATTGAATGTCAACTTAACAAGAAAATCAATCACAATAGTGCAACTGAACTGTAGTTAATGAGATGTAGAAAGGGCAGTGAAATATGTGTAATACACAACAAAAATGTAAAGGTTGCCTTGCTTATTGCAGAACAGGCTCTGGTGCTGGTTACACCTTAACAGCGCTGCTTGGATCACTGAAAAGTGCCAAAGAGAGCAAACTTCCTACTTAGAGTTTTAAAGGCTCTTCTCTTGTCGATTCTACCTAATCAAAATCAAGCTTCCACTCCTGCTGAAGCCAACCAATGGAAATTAGTCATTCTGATTTTCAGCGGAATACAAGCTCTAGCACCACAATAAAGTACATTGTAGACCAGGTACTGGGAAGCCATTGAAATCTTTGCAGTGCATTGTAATAGTGAGAACCCAGATAGAAAACAGATTTTGGTCTACTCCACTTTCTCTCCAGTTTCCTATTGTCTTCTCTGATAATGCATTACACTGCTGGCAACAGTGCAGCACTGAAGGGCAAACAGAGGAAGCCCCTGCTTATTTAAAGTCTGTCCGGCTCTGCCCGCGCAGAAGTCAGACAGTGAAAATCAAGTCTGTGCCGTACAGAATCTGGTCTGTCAAAATCAGGCACTCTAATTGTTCAGCTGAATTCAAATTCCGTTTTTTGGTACATGGAAGCCTCTGTTCTCACAACAGGTTAGTACATTGCAAACCAGATCCTATGAAGTCATTGTAGTGCACTGAATCGCTCAGAACACAGATGGAAAAGGGCTTTGTGATCTTTGCCTCCTTCTCTGTAGTCTCCTGTAGATTTCACTGGATTACCCTTTAGAGCGTCATTAGCAGCTCAGTACTGAAGATCCAGAGTTATTTATTTACTTGAAGGCTTTGTTAACTAAGCTGCCCCACTCAGTTGAGGCTCATTCTTAATGGAAGAGTAAGAGCTCTCTCTGGTTAGGTGGCTTGCTCAGAATTACTCAGCTGACAAATGGAGACTGAGTGACTCAAACCAAAGGTTGCAGGGTGAAACTCATTATTAGCACGTATCCTTAATTCTCTGTACTAAGCTGTCACAGAAAATTCTGCCAAACACCAGATTCTGAAGTTAAGATGCACAAAAAGGTTACAGATAGATTTTATTTTAATGTAGGAAACATATTTATCTGTAGCTGACAGAGTAGGGGAAAGTATTTTCAATTGATTTTAATCATGCTTGTCCTGAGAGGAAGAGGCCCGGGTTAGGGACATCAGATAAGAGTGATTTAAATGTTGATATGAAGGAGGTCTAGGCTGAGGGAATTGTGAAATAGTTGGATTGAAAGGTCGGTGGGAAATTGTACTTATTATGGTTGCAAAAATGTGTATTCTAGCTGGTCCTTCTTTGAAAATTAGACAGTTGTTTTGATTTTTAAACTGGGTAAAAGGGCAGCTCCTGATAGTTGATGACTTTCATGGTAAGTTTGGGTCAAATTGTAGTTTGGTAGTTAAAAAAGAAAATGTCAGCATCGGTTAAAAGTGTGAGTGGAAGTTTTCACTTCTTGGAGCTGATGGATAGGGACTAACCTTTAAGAATTCTCTAGAATAGACAGGAGCACATTACACAGTAACTTACCATACTGTCCAAACAGTCACTTCTGATGCTAGACTTGTCACCAAGAGAGAGGCTCTACCCTATCTGTAGCATTTGAGCAACAAAAGTATAAAATATATGAGAACTTATAAGCTTATTCCACAACTGTGGACTGAAATTTAAGATTTTTTCCTTGAGGATGACACCTTGCCTAAAGTTTTAAGGAAGGTACTTAAGCAGTATTTACACTTAAGCCTAAAAACCTGATCCAGAGAGGAGGTAAGGTATTGGAAAGGGTAGCTTAGCACAAACGATTTTGGATAACTTATCACTTCTAAATTTTACAAAGGCAGAAAGGGAAGAGTTTATACATTTGGAAAACAAAGAGGATATTTGCAGTCTATTTAATATGAATGAGACCCCTGAGCCTACCAAGGTCACAAGCCAGCTGTATAGGTTTATAGATAAGGTGATGTATTATGAATTTTTGACTCATCATAGTAACACAGAGCAAGGTGGTATAGTTTCCCTCTCCTGCAAATCAACTGCCACTTCTACAGTGTTGAAGCTAGGGAGCGAAATAAAGTGATGGGATTACATTGAAATGTAACACTGCTTAATGTTGATTACATGATTTATATGGCTATATGTGCTGAAATGAGCTCCTGTCAATCAGTGTAGTTCTATTCTGAAAAGGAGATGAAATAATGTAATTCATCGAGCTTTGCAGCTAGCAGAGTACACTTCTAAACAAAACAAGCCTGCATTGTTCCTCACATTAGATGCTGAAAAGGAATTTGTAAATTGAAATTGGAATATTTATCTGAATTCCTTTATAGGTTTGTAATACTTCTTGGGTCAATAAAGGTTTTATAGTATTTATATAATGGTGCTTCTACAGTGGTTGAGTTAGGCTGTTATACTTAAGGTCCAGTTGGTCTTGTGTGTAGAAGTAGGGGTGTTTATACTCCTCTCTCCTCTTTGTCTTGGCAATCAAAACCTTTTTTATTTATTTTTATTTATTTTTATTTAACATTTGTTGACCGGGAAAGTCCGACTAGGTTCCACAGATCCTGTTTTCAGCGGAGGCCCGGGGAGAAATGCTCCAGATACATGTCTTTATGTTGCTATCAGGTAGAAGGTGTGGGAATAGGGAGGAAAGGGCACACAGTTTATTTGCAGATAACATGCTGGTATTCCTATGTAATCCAGCAATTTACCTTAGAATGAAGAAACCAATGCTTCTTCCATTCATTTGAGAACCATCAGAGCTGTTCAGTAAGAATGTTTATCAATGGAATGGAATGATACAGAAGGGGGAATACTGTACAGTGGTAGAATGCATGGGTTTGTATTCAAAATGCATAGTCTACAAAGGCAGCTATAGGAATATGGCAGCAAATGATGAGTTTAGTCACAAATGCTTTTAAACTCTAAGACAGGTGCAACATCATGTAAAGTGCATGAAAGACAATACCTGAGATGCTAAAAAGATGTAGGTGTAGTTCATATGTTTTTTGCATGTGGGGAGGTAAAACAGCTATGGATGTAGGATAGCTGCATCCTGCAAGAGATTATGTGAAAGAAGGAATAAAAAGGTGATGGAACTAAATGTGCCTAAAGATTACAAAAAAAAAAAAAAAAAAAAAAAAAAAAAAGATGCTGATCTGAAGATGGTGAGAAAAATCAGAATGAAAGGTATGGAGAAAATAAGGAAAACTGCTAAAGTACTCAACAAACATAAAGGAATACTGTCAAACAAAAGAAAAAAACGACACATGAACAGAGTATTATAGAGTTTGTACTAGTATACAAACCCGCTCAAGCATAACAGGGAGAAAAAAGATGAAATATTGTAGACTGGCTATGTGCTTTGGAACATTAGTTGTTATACATGCACCTATCAGACTGTAAATTTTTAAAATGTGCAATTAGACACTAATAATGTATATAAAAGGGAAACAGTACATGAAAGTAGGGATCATTAGCCTAGTACATACCTATGAACTTATGAACCAATAAGACAAGGTATTGTGTGGCATATATCTAGTATCAGTCCCATCATTTCTGGAGAAACATGATTTTATTCAAACTGTGTAAAACAGTAAATACTAGTAAAGTATGCAGTAAAATAAATAATAAAAAGGTGTATTGCTCACTGTAGGAAAGAAATAAGTATCAACGTTTAGTACTGAAGAAACATAACAACTTTGAAGTAAGCCGTGTATTATCCAAAGGGTTAGAAAGAGAAACTGTTTTTCTTCAAATGGTTTATGATAAAGTTCTTGACCCAATCAATAAAAAGCTGCTGCTATCAGGCCTAACAAATATGCAGTCTTCAGCCAGGCCGTATCAATAATGCTTAGCAAATAACATTTGTTTATAAAACTTTATTGATCAGCTATACCATCTTTAAAAGTACTGGAATTACAAAAGTGTCTAAATATTTTATTGGTTGATTATAATTACAATAAGATACTAAAAAAATAAAAGGATGTAGGTTAATGGGTTAGACCCAAACTGTCTGAATTGCTGGAAGATACAGATGGTGGCAAAACAGCCAAACACCACCAATATGGAGGGTTGTTGCCACCCCCTGCTTAATATAATCATAGGTTCATAGGTTCATACTAGGCTATCTGCCCTAGGGCATTCACAAGCCTAGCCAGAGTATGTTTGGCTTTCGCCTCCAGATTTAAATTAATTTTGCTATGCCCTTTTTCGAGGTTAGTATACTGTGCCTCTGTCTAACAGTGACACAGAAGTGATACCCTGGGTAAACCTATGATCCCCCATCCACTCATCAAGATTCCTCTTGAAGAGAGTCAATGAGGGACTCTGCCTAACCTGGACTGGGATTTTATTCCAGAGTGAAGGGAGCCTCTGGGTTATGAATCTGTCCCTCCAGCACGTCCTATTTATTTCAGTGCTGAGGTTCAAGTCTCTCAAGCGCGTAGCTCAATGGGATTTGGATTTTCTGAGGTGCAGCATGTCCATTAATTCCGGGTTGGACATGGCTTTATACGTCAGGCACAGATCGCCTCTGAGCAGGCGGTATGCCACTGAGTAGAGCTGGAGTTTCTTTAACCGGGCAGCATATGGCATCTGTTTGAGCCCTTTGATCCTCTTGGTGAGGTACTTTTGGGGTTTTTCCAGTTGCTGCAGGTGTCTGGTAAGGTACATCCCAAAAGGGGCATTGTACTCAATTATGGGCCTGATGAGGGATGAGTAAAGAGGCACGATGACCTCCCCTGATCTAGTTGTGAATCTCTTCATGATTAGGTGGGCTATATAAAATGTTTTTCTAACCACTTTGGCCACGTGGTTGTCAAATGAGAGATTGCTATCAACTTGGGTCCCCAGGTCCCTAATGACTTCTTCTGTACTTAATGGATTACCACCTATGTGGTAATTTGTGGGCACTTTGTTTTTGCCAAAGGGGATGACTATACACTTTTTGGCGTTTAGCTTGAGGCCATGGCTCTGGCACCAGTTGTCTGTTTCTATGAGGGCCTTTTGGAGGATGCTTGTGTCGGCTGGAGAGTCGATTATAGTGCCCAGTTTGCAGTCATCTAGTGACATAGGGGTTTATATTTAAGCTGGTGAGGTTATCTATAATGCCCGAGTGGGGCATTGTATTGAAGGCTTTTGCGAGGTCCAGGTAGGCTGTGTGGACCACCTTCCCCTCGTCAATGGCCTTGGTGACTGCTTCAAAGAAATCAACCAGGTTTAAGAGGCAGGATCTGCCCTTAACATAGCTGAACTGGGTAGGATCCAGTGTCTGTAGGTCCCCAATATCTTTTTTTATGAGGTCCATGATGATGCTTTCCATAGCTTTGCAAACCAAGCTAGTCAGGCTTATGGGGCGATAGTTTCCAGGATCCGTTGAGGCACTACCTTTGTGGAGAGGGACCACTGTTGCTGTACACCACTCTTTGGGTACATATCCTGTGGTAAGGCTGAGATTGAACAGTAGTTTTATGTTTGGGTTTAGCTCTTCTTGGAGTTCATGTAGGATGCAGCCTGGGACACCGTCTGGTCCCATTGATGCTGTGTTTTTTGCTTTGGAGAGGGCGGCTCTTACCTGAGCATCTGAGATGTCAGGGGGCAGCACTCTGCTGGGATAGATATTTGCCCTTTTGGTGGGGGGGGGGAGAAGTTTGCGCTGAACCTGTCAACTCGTTATTCTCCTTTGCCGTTGACTCCTTTAAGCATTTTGACACTATTTGCCTTTTTTGGCTTACATCACAATTTGTCCAAGTTGTATTTAACCCAGTAACATATTCCAATAAAGTGTTTTGTATTTACCATTTACGTAATGTAACTCTCATAGTCTGCTCTTTGTAATTACTTATGAAATGTAGATTAGCATAAAGTGACTCAGTATCTCAAGGAGCAAACTACAGACTCATAAATATTTTTTTTCAGTTTTCCTTTTATTACACTGCATCAAAATAAATGTTCAGCTGTTTATTAATACCAGTAAAAATGAATATGTCTGAGCTGTGCACAGATCAAAGTTACTGAATAGGGGCTACCTGTATGAACAGTAGAGCACCAATTTTAAATGGACTGTAGCAAGTTTAAATAAAACCATCAGCTACTATATAAAGCAATGTATTCAATGTATACCATTTAACTCACTCCATAGATGACAGTGTTAATACCACATAGTCAGTCAGGCAACACATCTGAGATAATGCCCTGATGAAATTTTAGAGATTTTTCAGATTGTCTCACATCAAATATTTCACTGTAATTCACCATTCCTGGAGGTGGGGAATAACTGAGGGCTACTTATTTCAGAACAGACAAACGTTTACTATTTACATGTGCTATACACACAAACATTTACGTTTTACATCAAACAAAACAAAATTCGTGCAAAGGCATGATTGTTTGTCATTATTGGCTATTGTAATTCAAATTAATTTACTTTTACTGGACAATATGCATTCCCAAGCACAAAACGGTGCATACCGAGGGGTCAGTTTTGTGTGCCAGCATCTAATACAAGCTTTTTATATTTCTTCAGTTTTATCTAGAAATAGCCAGCAAGTATGATTATGTTCAAATAATTTAAACTTGAATATTCTAATATGCCCAGGATTTATTTTTATTAATATTTGCATCTGAAGCTTAAGAAGTGCAATCATGTATTTAGAAAAACATCAAAGTGATAATACTGTGCAATGCTAAATTAATGGAACAAGCAAACAGTTTTCTCCTTCTTCTTCTTTCGGCTTTTCCCGGTTAGGGGTCACCACAGTGGATCACATGTCCGCTCATGATTGGCAGTGGAGTTTTACAGTGTTGAGTTGCCAGCCCGGCACTCAACATTCCACGGAAGGCACACACACGCACACACTCACACCTAAGGCCAATTTAGAGTGTCCAATCCACCTACAGCATGTCTTTAGGATGTGGGAGGAAACTGGAGCACCCAGACGAAAACCACGCAACCACAGGGAGGACATGCAGACTTCGCACAGAAGGCACCCCAGCCAAGGATCGAACCAGAGAACCTTTTGCTGTGAGGCAGCAATGCTAACTGCTGTACCACTGTGGCCACCCGGAACAAGTAAACAGTACAGATGAAAAATGGAAATATCCAAGGCCCCACATAACTGACTGTGCAGCAGTAAAATAAATCAGTCATCAATAAATACACTCTGTTGCTATGCGGAAAAGTACAGAATTTCAGAAAATGGCCTAGAAGACTTGCACCCAGTTGCTTTACAGTTTAGTTGTGCACAGAACTTCTTTCATAAATTAGCATTTCATAATCTAGGAGAAATGATGAAAAGTTTCTCTGGAAAGAAAACTAATACATAAGAAACTACCAAGCAGCATTATAATCTATGCCCTGCTTCTTTTAGATAGCTTACATTTAAATGTTGCTTTCAGATGTCTACCCAAGTTACATTTACCGACATGATGGGTTTAAATATAATACTCAACCACAATGTACACAGAACGCAGAGAAGTATGAATGATGAATGAGAGGGCACATGCCCATCTGTGAAATAACATGGATATGGATATCTTAGATAGCCAGGGGTCAGTAGGCTGATAACTTGTAATTCTGATGAGATGGGGACAGTATGCTGTATGGATAACTCTGCTGACTAAAGTTGTTTATGTGGTGCATTTTGTTGCACAGACTATGAAGGCAGACAAGTTGTGTATTTATTCGGTAGATGACAGTTATCTAATTTGCATAATCTAATTTTAAAACTGCTTCCGAGGGCATGCCATTTTTAAAGACTCGCCATGCATTTCCTCATGTGCAGTGCAGACTAACGTTTATGGGAATATTATTAATCTCACTTCTGAAGAAGGCACAAATAGTCCATATACAACCTTAGACACCACTCGCAATCAACACCTTCATTCATCACCTCTAAAACCAAATTTCAATCCACTGCTCATGCCTTTTATGTAGAAGTACTTGGTCTTTGTTAAGTTCTCCCCAATGACCTAAAACTAATTAAGTCATTCCTCAAATTCAGACTCCAAATCAAAAACACCTCCTCAGTCAAGCCAAATGCTCCTGCCTCTCTACTGGACATGTCACCTAACCATTGATCTCTGTCACTTAGCTTCCTTCTGATTCTTACGTCACCATGCTTACAAGTCCTGAATCTCTTTTATCACTACAAGCTGTTGTAAACAAGGTGTCAGCACAATATAAGTATCATATCTCATTCATCATTATAATGCTAATGCACATGCTGTAACATACATGTTACTTTGTATTAATATAACACCCTGACATCACACTGTTTATTTATTGTAGCTAATGTAACTTCTGTACCATCATCAATGTGAATTTTTATTATGTCCTGCATTTGCTTATAAGTTCTGTTATTGTTTCCATGAATCATACTACCTATGTGAATGTTTACTTCATCTGTAGTTGCTGTGAAAGCCTGATAACTAGCTTGAGAAACATGTTGTACCTCACCCACGCTGTGCCTGGAAATGGCCAGTTTTGATCAGTGTTGCATTTACCCACAGTAAACATGCACAGATACATACATACATGTATGCATAAATAAAGTTAGTGAAATGCATCACCACAGTAAGCATTCATACATACATGCATACATAAATAGTCAGTAATGCTGCATTACCACAGTAAAATACATACATAAAGTCAGTGATGCTGCATTACCACAGTAAAAATACATACATACATACATAAAGTCAGTGATGCTGCATTACCACAGTAAAAATACATACATAAAGTCAGTGATGCTGCATTACCACAGTAAAAATACATGCATACATACATAAAGTCAGTGATGCTGCATTACCACAGTAAAAAATACATACATAAAGTCAGTGATGCTGCATACCACAGTAAAAATACATACATACATACATACATACATAAAGTCAGTGATGCTGCATACCACAGTAAAAATACATACATACATACATACATACATAAAGTCAGTGATGCTGCATTACCACAGTAAAAATACATACATAAAGTCAGTGATGCTGCATACCACAGTAAAAATACATACATACATACATACATACATAAAGTCAGTGATGCTGCATACCACAGTAAAAATACATACATACATACATACATACATACATAAAGTCAGTGATGCTGCATTACCACAGTAAAAATACATACATAAAGTCAGTGATGCTGCATACCACAGTAAAAATACATACATACATAAAGTCAGTGATGCTGCATTACCACAGTAAAAATACATACATAAAGTCAGTGATGCTGCATACCACAGTAAAAATACATACATACATACATACATACATAAAGTCAGTGATGCTGCATTACCACAGTAAAAATACATGCATACATACATAAAGTCAGTGATGCTGCATTACCACAGTAAAAATACATACATACATACATAAAGTCAGTGATGCTGCATTACCACAGTTTATTGTTTTTTTCATCTCTTTCAACCTTCTGGTTTAAAACCCTGCATTTGCACTTGTTTCCCACCTTTCCTCTAACTAGTCTAGTCCAGATGCAGATTTGCTGTATCCAGGACTGCTTGTAAGATTCTGAGCCCCCTAAGCCTTTCTGTGTTGGAGGGAAGCCTTCTAGCTTATCAGTGGGAGTGGTAAGCACTAGGTAGCCTATCTACCACAAGATCCAGGTACAGATTCTTAGTTTTAGCACTTGAATTTGCTTATTTGTGGTCAGCACTTGTTCAGAACTTGTTAGCACCAAATAAGCTACAAATTACTACAACACTCAACCTTCCTCTTTACTTAGAGGAAAACAGTTTTTGTACTTACTTTCCTCACTTGCTTAGAGAAAAACAGCTCTTGTACTCACTTTCCTCACTTGTCTAAAGGAAAATATTTTTTTAATCAGGCATGTCCAAGGGTCAGCTCCCAGTGTTCTCTCCTGTCTATCTGATGAATCTGGGCATCTTGGGGCAATGTAGAAATTGCCTCATGTACACAGACAACCCTCTCCTCTTACCATCCAACACCACAACCTGTGAGAGATGCACTTATTTAGCCAAACTGGAGGTAAAGCTATCTCTAACCAAGACTGAACTTGACAGCCAAGAGGAGAAGGTAAACACTTGCACCACATCACACTCATCACAAAGTCCCACTAAACCTACACCACCAAAATCCACACATAGAAACATAAAAGCATTCACGGAGGCTCTCAATAATAATCTGCTCAAGTAACAGAGACCTCCAAAGCAGAAAAGCAAGCAACCTCCACCCCCCCAACATAACCCAAATGACACATAGCCCACAGACTCAGTGTGCCAATAAACCACAGCCCATAAGGCAAAATAATGTACCCAACATACTAGTCATAGGAGACTCTATAGTCAGGCATACTGAAGTCCCACTCACCAGGTTAAACAAGGAGAAGGTTACTGTCAGCTGCCTGTCAGGTGCCAGGATCCGCCACATAACCCATGTACTCAGGTCACTCCACAACAAGTACAAATATGAATCTGTCATTGTCCATGTTGGTGTGAACGACCTGAGGTGTACCTCCCTGGACAACATGAAAAGAGACATGGAAGAGCTCTCCAATCTTGTAGCCCAGGCAGGCATGACCCTAGCCCTGAGTAGCATCCTGCCATTGCCCAGAATGATACTGCAGTACAAGGACAAAATGATTGACTTCAACAATTGGCTAAGCTTCTGGTGTCATTCTAAGGGGATCCAGTATCTGTCTGCCTGGGACGACATGGTCGACAGACCACAATGCTTTGCCAGAGATGGCCTGCACCTGTCGCCCCTGGGATTCCGGATACTGGCTAAGGCTCTTCCCACCCCTATAGTGCCTTTTTTAGGCAAGGTTCAAATGAGAAATTCACCACTGTAACAGGAAAAAGCAAGCAAAAACTGAGGTTAATGCTCCTCAATGCTATAAGTCTAAATCTCAAAATGCACTCACTCGAGGCACTCCTTAAAATGGAGAACATCGATATCTGTGCAGTGACTGAGACCTGGTTCAAGGCTCTAGACAGCACACCTGCATTACCAGGCTATAACTCATACCACACTTTTCAGTTATCTAACCTGCACCAAAACATCAAAGGCAGAGGTGTGTCCATATTCATTAAGGATATCCACACCTCCAGGCTAGTTGCACAGCATAATGCATCTGAGGTTATCCAAGTGCAACTGACCTTGGGCAAAACTGCAATCCAAATTGTAGCTTGCTACAAATCCCCCACCATGCCCTAGGATTCCCACTCCTCTTTTCTTGATATACTGGAAAATATTAGGGTTCAACCAAACACCCTAATAATGGGCGATTTCAACTAACCCACCATTAACTAGGAAAACTACTCATGTACCATCTCCTTCACTCAATGCTTTCTGGAATTCATAAATTCCAATGTCCTGGATCAACTTATCCACACACCCACCAGGTGCAACAATATCCTAGACCTAGTCATTACCAACATGAGTGACCAGTGTTCCACACCTGAAGTCAACTCCTCGTTGGTCAATTCCAACCATAAGCAAATAACCCTAGATATCCGCATCCCGCCCCCACCCACTATTAAGGAAATCACAGTAAAAAATTTCTCCAAAGCCAACTTCATGCTTCTTAAGACAGAAGTGGTGAACTTCATGACACCCATGCAGATGGACAATGCAGTTACGACTGCTGAATCCTACACAAATGCACTCTATAAGCATGTACACGAGTGCATGGATCATGCTATCCCAAACAGAACCAAGACGCTATCCTCCAAAAAAAGGAAGCCAATCTGGTGGTCCCCTGCCATAAACAAACTCTACAACAGAAGGAAGAAACTGGCGCAAAAGAGAGTAAAATCCCATGAGTGGAGGAGCTCCCTGATCAGCCTCAGTAAGAAGTTGAGATCCCTTATAAGATCCTCCAAAGCTAGCTATGAAAACAAAATCACTACTTATTCTAAGGGCAACCACAAAGCATTCTATAGCTATTTCAAGAATCTCATTGACAACACCCAGATCTGCTCTGAGTTACAGCACAATGGCACAAAAATTACAGAACCAACTGATATTGCCAACATCCTGGCAGATAGGTTCAGTGCTAACTTTACCCCCCTCTCACCCCCTAAAGGGCCCATATCTATACAGGAAGAATGCAGAGTCCCTGTAATTACATCTATGCAGGTAAAAGCTGCACTCTCTAAAACCAAGAACACAGCATCCATGGGACCGGACAACATCCCAGGCTACGTTTTACATGAACTTCAGAACGAACTGGCTCCCCACCTAAACACCATGTTCAATCATAGTCTCACATCAGGCTTTGTGCCCACAGAATGGCACACAGCAACAGTTATCCCACTCCACAAAGGGGGAGCCACCACTGATCCTGGGAACTATCTCCCTATTAGCCTGATGAGCCTGGCCTGCAAGGCCATGGAAGGTATCATCATGGAACTCATAAACTAAGACATTGGTAACCTCCAAACTCTGGTGAAAGGCAGTTCATGCCTTCTGAACCTGATTGACTTCTTTGAGGCAGTCACCAAAGCCGTAGACGAGGGTAATGTGGTTAACACAGCCTATCTTGACCTCACCAAGCTTTTGACACCATCCCCCATTCTGGAATTATAGCTAAACTCACTAAACTAGGTATAAATCCCTACGTCACAAGACGGGTTACCAACTGGCTCACTGACAGAACCCACACTATAAAAGTTGCAGACTCCAAATCTGACTTCAAACCACTGATAAGTGGAGTACCTCAGGGTTCAGTCCTGGGACCTCTCTTGTTTGGTATCTACTTCTCTGGCTAACACAGAAGGCCTCTGGCTAATGAAATTCACAGATGACTGCAAACTAGGAGCCATAGTCGAGTTCCGAAATGATGTGGATATCCTACAGAAGGGCCTCACTGAGAAAGATGCCTGGTGTCAGAGGCATGGCCTCAAGCTCAATGCCAAAAAGTGCATTGTCATCTCCTTTGGTAAAAACTCTCTACCCATGAATTACCGCATAAACGGCAGTCTACTTAAGAGACCTGGGGACCCAGGTGGACAGTAGTCTCTCCTTTGATAGTCACATTGCCACAGTAGTCAGGAAATCCTTCTGTGTGGCACACCTCATCACAAAAGGGTTCTCATCCAGGAAAAAAGAGGTCATTGTTCTCCTCTACTTGGCACTCATTAGACCCATTATAGAGTACAACGCCCCTTTTGGAATGTACCTCACAAGACATCTGCAGCAGCTGGAAAGGCCACAGAAGTACCTCACAAAGAGGATTACTGGACTCAAACAGATGCCCTATACTGACCGTCTCAAAAAACTCCAGCTTTACTCTGTAGCATATCGCCTACTCTGAGGTGGTCTCTGCCTAACATATAAAGCTATGTTAAACCCAGAGCTGTTGGACATGCTAAACCTAAAGAAATTCCAATTCCTCCGAGCTACACAATCTAGGGACCTAAACCTTGTCACCACAATAAACAGGACGTGCTGGAGGAAAAGATTCCTGTCCCAGAGACTTCCTATACTCAGGAACAAGCTACCCATCTATGTCAAGCAAAGTTCCTCATTAGCACTCTTCAAGAAAAATCTTGATGAGTGGATGGGAAATAGGAAATACACCCTGGGGATCACTTCTGTGGCTCTGCTCAACAGGGGGACAGGAAATTAACTTTCTTGGGTGGTGTAAGCCAGGGAACCTTGTTGGCTAGGCTTACTTAGGCTCTTGGGCCAATAGCCTGGTACCTATCTATGAACCTATATATGCATACATAAGTAAATAAAGTTACTGATGCTGCATTAATACAGTAAACATACATACATACATAAAGTCAGTGATGCTGCATTAATACAGTAAACATACATACATACATAAAGTCAGTGATGCTGCATTAATACAGTAAACATACATACATACATACAGTCAGTGATGCCGCATTAATACAGTAAACATACATACATACATACAGTCAGTGATGTTGCATTAATACAGTAAACATACATACATACATACAGTCAGTGATGCTGCATTAATACAGTAAACATACATACATACATACAGTCAGTGATGCTGCATTAATACAGTAAACATACATACATACATACAGTCAGTGATGCTGCATTAATACAGTAAACATGCATACATACATAAAGTCAGTGATGCTGCATTACCACAGTAAACATACATACATACATAAAGTCAGTGATGCTGCATTAATACAGTAAACATACATACATAAAGTCAGTGATGCTGCATTAATACAGTAAACATACATACATACATAAAGTCAGTGATGCTGCATTAATACAGTAAACATACATACATACATACAGTCTGTGATGCTGCATTAATACAGTAAACATACATACATACATAAAGTCAGTGATGCTGCATTAATACAGTAAACATACATACATACATACAGTCAGTGATGCTGCATTAATACAGTAAACATACATACATACATAAAGTTAGTGATGCTGCATTACCACAGTAAACCTACATACATACATAAAGTCAGTGATGCTGCATTAATACAGTAAACATACAAACATACATAAAGTCAGTGATGCTGCATTACCACAGTAAACATACATACATACATAAAGTCAGTGATGCTGCATTAATACAGTAAACATACATACATACATAAAGTCAGTGATGCTGCATTAATACAGTAAACATACATACATACATAAAGTCAGTGATGCTGCATTAATACAGTAAACATACATACATACATAAAGTCAGTGATGCTGCATTAATACAGTAAACATACATACATACATAAAGTCAGTGATGCTGCATTAATACAGTAAACATACATACATACATACATACAGTCTGTGATGCTGCATTAATACAGTAAGCATACATACATACATAAAGTCAGTGATGTTGCATTAATACAGTAAACATACATACATACATACAGTCAGTGATGCTGCATTAATACAGTAAACATACATACATACATAAAGTCAGTGATGCTGCATTACCACAGTAAACATACATACATACATAAAGTCAGTGATGCTGCATTAATACAGTAAACATACATACATACATAAAGTCAGTGATGCTGCATTAATACAGTAAACATACATACATACATAAAGTCAGTGATGCTGCATTAATACAGTAAACATACATACATACATAAAGTCAGTGATGCTGCATTAATACAGTAAACATACATACATACATACAGTCTGTGATGCTGCATTAATACAGTAAACATACATACATACATACAGTCAGTGATGCTGCATTAATACAGTAAACATACATACATACATAAAGTCAGTGATGCTGCATTAATACAGTAAACATACATACATACAGTCTGTGATGCTGCATTAATACAGTAAGCATACATACATACATACAGTCAGTGATGCTGCATTAATACAGTAAACATTCATACATACATAAAGTCAGTGATGCTGCATTAATACAGTAAACATACATACATACATACATACAGTCAGTGATGCTGCATTAATACAGTAAACATACATACATACATAAAGTCTGTGATGCTGCATTAATACAGTAAACATACATACATACATAAAGTCAGTGATGCTGCATTAATACAGTAAACATACATACATACATAAAGTCAGTGATGCTGCATTAATACAGTAAACATACATACATACATAAAGTCAGTGATGCTGCATTAATACAGTAAAGATACATACATACATACAGTCAGTGATGCTGCATTAATACAGCAAACATACATACATACATACAGTCAGTGATGCTGCATTAATACAGTAAACATACATACATACATACACTCAGTGATGCTGCATTAATACAGTAAACATACATACATACATACAGTCAGTGATGCTGCATTAATACAGTAAACATACATACATACATACAGTCAGTGATGCTGCATTAATACAGTAAACATACATACATACATAAAGTCAGTGATGCTGCATTAATACAGTAAACATACATACATACATAAAGTCAGTGATGCTGCATTACCACAGTAAACATACATACATACATAAAGTCAGTGATGCTGCATTAATACAGTAAACATACATACATATATAAAGTCAGTGATGCTGCATTAATACAGTAAACATACATACATACATAAAGTCAGTGATGCTGCATTAATACAGTAAACATACATACATACATAAAGTCAGTGATGCTGCATTAATACAGTAAACATACATACATACATAAAGTCAGTGATGCTGCATTAATACAGTAAACATACATACACACATAAAGTCAGTGATGCTGCATTAATACAGTAAACATACATACATACATAAAGTTAGTGATGCTGCATTAATACAGTAAACATACATACATACATAAAGTCAGTGATGCTGCATTAATACAGTAAACATACATACATACATAAAGTCAGTGATGCTGCATTAATACAGTAAACATACATACATACATAAAGTCAGTGATGCTGCATTAATACAGTAAACATACATACATACATAAAGTCAGTGATGCTGCATTAATACAGTAAACATACATACATACATAAAGCCAGTGATGCTGCAATAATACAGTAAACATACATACATACATAAAGTTAGTGATGCTGCATTAATACAGTAAACATACATACATAAAGTCAGTGATGCTGCATTAATACAGTAAACATACATACATACATAAAGTCAGTGATGCTGCATTAATACAGTAAACATACATACATACATAAAGTCAGTGATGCTGCATTAATACAGTAAACATACATACATACATAAAGTCAGTGATGCTGCATTACCACAGTAAACATTCATACATGCATGCATATATAAATAAATAGTCAGCAATATATATATATATATATATATATATATATATATATATATATATATACATAAAGTAAGTGATGCTTTAACATTAGCAGTCTGTTCAAATGCAGCTGGCTGAAGAAAGTACTAGAAGTGCCAGGTACATTCCAATACCTGCAGCATGTATTTCTTCCAGGCATCCTGTTCTGACTTCATTTGTACCTCTGATATAGTTGTTCAGCACTGTTAACTGTAATCTTAAACGGTGGAAGTGTTATGAATGTTCAGCACTCAGGTTATTTATTTATAGAGTATCCTTATCCCTTGTCTTGTAACCCATGAGAAAAGAAATTTCTGAAAGAAATGCAGGAAGTAAATGAAATAAATAATTTTACTCAAAGGTTTAATTAAAATGTAATAGCAAATAGCCTGTGATCTGAAATGCATGTGCTTCATAATGACAATATTATTTAAGTGAAGTTTTTAGACAATGCACTGTGGTTGGTAACAGTCATAATGTCAATATGTTTTATGAACATGTCTTGCAAATCCTTTTAAGAAATGATTGCTGTAATGTAATGCTACGTCATGGAATGCCTCTGCACTACAGGCATCCATTTCTTTTTGATGGAGTCATAAGTAATCAATCTTAGGCATGTGCTGTGTGCCCCCTTCCTGTTGTACTTTGATCAGAGATATTTTAGAATTCACCCTAATCATGTTTTTGCAAGCCATATTTGCACAACTAACGGTCAGTTAACAACACTGTCTTTTAGTCTACACAGCTGCAATAAGCAAGAGCTCCCTGAAAACAAAATACTGCATGAAGCCCCAGCTAACCTTGTTTAATAAATTACAAAGAAAGGCTGTGCATTTAGGAAATTGTAGTAGTACAGGCATTCCTGCCATGCATTCATTATTGCTTTCTCAGTTAGCTTGCAACATTTGGAAAGAAATTAGGTTCAATGGCAGGAACGTAAGTTTAAATTATGAAGAGAAAGTCTGTTTCACAATAATATCTATCACTTCTGCAAAGTTGAGTTGTGATTTACAACATGGTACCTGCTTGTGTAAATGTCACATTTTGTAATAGGTCCAAACAGCTTCATCTTGTGTGCTGTACAGCATGTGAAGCATTTTACGTGGGCAAAACATTTTTTTTCATTATTGATAAGGTGAATGTAACAGACATGAGGGAACATATAGATACATTATTAGAGTACAAAGAATTATGTTGGCAGTTATGATTTTCCTCAGTTTGAATGATCATGTTTCTATTATGAGTGTCTTGAAGGCAATAGCAAATGTTCTGCAATCTCATTACATTTGCAGGTAGTGATTGTTTATGTTTATATTTTGATTATTTTTAAGATTATTGTGGTTCCTATCAAGGCAGAGTGATAACGGTTTTATTCATTTTTTTACAGTGTGTGTTCCTTTAAATCTGCATCCAAATTTTCTCATTCATGTGGAGATGTCCTTGATTGGTTGTTTTGTATTTCAACTGGTATTTAAAGTGTCTTATGATTGTTTCAGCATTAGCTCTGGTAAAGTCCACCAATTTTGGATGAAAGTGCTTAGTTATTGTTGTTTTTATTGCAGTTTTTATGGCCCAGAATAAAGTTAGGTTTACTATCTAGCCAAATATTATTTGAATTGTTCATAGTTGCTGTTGTTTTGGGTCTTGGTCTGTGTGGCTCAATACCCTGACATGTGCCCAGGTTGGGTGGGGTATCTCTATCCCATGGATTAAAGTATTGTGCTAGTTTTGATTCTGCATTAGGAACCATATGAGGCTCCTCACTGTTATTTCCTCCTCCCTGATTCCAGATTTGCTTAAAATGGTATTTTTTTCCAGTGATTATATCATGCTTAAGGTTGGGTACCACAGTGAGTGTAGAACTTTCCCAAACTGTGTCTGTACCTCCACCTGAGTAATTGGTTACTGTATTTTCCCATGAATGCACACAACCTTAATTGACTTTAATGAGTGGGTGATCATACTATCAGAGTCAAGGAAACCTTGTATCACCAGCCCACCTACACAGAATCAACCAGGAGACTCATTCCCTGCTCACTTTCCATAACCTATTCAACCACTAACTGCTTAGTTGTCTGTATGGAAATCTTTGATTTCCCTTCCACAATTTTTAACAATATGCCATCTCCTCCCACTCATAAAGCAAGGTATGGAAGACACGGACACTTTCCCTTTATTTATTGCTTTCCTGTTTATTTTATTGGTCACTTCCTTATACACATTTTACAGAACAAAAATCCTTTCTAAGAAAATTGCAATACTTTCTGTATCTTGTAGATATCTCTGATACACCAACTTTTTAAGAACTGCCAATAAATCCTTTTTAAATCAGTCTGTTACTAGATTTTTTTCATCTTTGTTTCTTTACTTTTCGCCCACTCAGGGTACAGCCAAAATGCATTCAACATACTTTAAAATAAATAATTGTGTCCTGAACATCTTACCTCTAAATAAGGTCCACTCATAAAATTTGAGAGCCAGATTTTTATGAGGTGCCTCCTGCCCTTGCTAATAACCTTTTCTTTACCTTATCAAAATGACTGCAGTCAAAACTAGGAATGTCCATATATGTACAAAGGGGGTCCCCAGTGAGATGTGTCAGTAGAATACTTGTCAACGTGTACAATCCCATCCCCCTTAGATAATTAACTTTTGACGGTGAACAGGTAGCATTCCAGGTCTTTGGAACTGTTGTGGGGTTTCAGTTGCGGTGTAGTTGTAGATTTCCCTACTGCCACCCACCATCCCTACAGCAGCAGTGACAATCATCTAAAAAAGTTACTCAGCTATAGTCATTCAGGATCCTGAGGGACAGGACCACCTTCAGGCCAATCTCTGAAGACTCATCTCAACTCAGTGCAGCCATGTACTCTCTTTGCTTGCTGTGAGGAAAAAAAACTTGCTGGCATCAGCAGGTGGAATTGGAAAAAGTTGTTACTGCCCACTGCATCCATCAGGCATGAAATTTTAGATAAGGAACCTGCCAGTTTATTCAGAAGCAGCAACAATTTATTAATAATCTGGAACTGTGTTCCAGCTGCCATTATACAAGGAAATTACCATACTAGATTCAAAACCCTACTAAAACAACATCTCAACAAGTCATGGCTATGCTCCTGCACTTCCTACAGATAGCAGAGATATTAACAATTCACTGCTTCTCTTATATGACTCCTTACTCTAATTCATGCTTACAGTCCATCAACACTATTCATAGATGCTTTCTGTTACTTCTGTATCTGTTATCCAAACAAATGTATAGTGTAAAGTGTAAAGCATACTATGTTTATCCCAAAACCACTGTTATCACCCAAAAACACTGTTTCCACCCAAAAACACTGTTACCAAAATAGTATTAATGTTGTTACTTCAAGGTACTGTTTAATAGGTTCATAGGTAGGTACTAGGCTATCTGCCCCAGGGCATTTATAAGCCTAGCCAGAGTGTGTCGGCTTTTGCCGCCCCATTGATTAATTAACTGATCCTCTGTCAAGCAGAGCCAATGAAGTGATTCCAGGGGTGTATTTTCTGTTACCCATCAACTCATCAAGGTTTCTCTTAAAGAATGTTAGTGAGGGGCTCTGCCTGATGTAATTTGGAATTTTGTTCCAAAGCATGGGGAGTCTCTGTGACAGGAATCTATCCCTCCAGCATGTTCTATTTATTGTTGTGGTGAGGTTCAGCTCACTAGAGCACGTGGCTCACAGTGACTTGGATTTCTTTAGGTGGAGCACGTCCATCAATTCTAAGTTGGACATGGCTTTGTAAGTCAGGCAGAGATCACCTCTGAGTAAGCGATATGCCACTGAGTACAGCTGGAGTTTTTTCAGTCGGGCTGCATAGGACAAATGTTTGAGACCAGTAATCTTCTTGGTGAGGTACTTTTGTGGTCTTTCCAGCTGTTGGAAGTGTCTTGTGAGGTACATCCCAAATGGGGCATTGTACTCTATGATGGGTCTAATGAGTGACGAGTAGAGGAGCACTATAACCTCTTTATTTCTAGATGCAAACCCTTTAGTAATTAGATGGGCCACATAGAAGGATTTCCTAGCTACATTGGCAATATGATTGTCAAAGGAGAGATTACTATCTACCTGGGTCCCCAGATCTCTTATTACCTCTTCTGTATTAAGGGGGCTTAATATATATGTATTGATATATGTATTAATGTACTAATGCAATCTTTTCTCTTAAATATGTGAAAAACATTGTAAAAATGGAATCCTGTGTGTGTGTGTGCATGTGTGTGTGTGTGTGTATGTGTGTGTATGTGTGTGCATGTGCGTGCGTGTATCTGTGTGTGTCTGTGTGTTTTCATGTGTTTGTATATATATTAATTTATTATTTGTTTATTGGATAAGTAATCTGATTTAATGAGCCAGACTTTACCAGAAAGGCTCATCCAGACTCTGCTACACTTTGCTGTGAAGGAAAGGTTAGTTTGCTTTTATTTTTTGTATTACTGTATTGCCTTTCTATATTTTGAATACTGTAGTTTGTTTTCTTTACCTTGTGTTTTGCTTGCATTCTGTTTTAACAGCATATTAAAACTTCAAAAGAGACCACAGCTCTCTCTGTTCTGAGTCAGGCAGAATTTTTTCCTGCCCTCCACCCATTTAAGTTGTCTTGTTAAATACCACTGTCTTTCTAGTTGCCCGCCTCTTATGTTAATCTGACCATATATCTCATTTCTCTCTACTTTCACTGGCTTATGTGAGTAATCACAAAATCATCATTTTTGAAATCCCACCCCTTCAATTATTTAAATTTCTTGGCCATCCTACAGTATTTCATAGTACCAAAATACAAAAGTGACCACCCCTTTCAATCCATCTTGCTGTTTTAAAAATAGTAACTCTCCACTAAACCTTAACTTTTTAAACAGGTAAAACTCAACTTACCTACTTTCACATCTAACTTTTCTAGTGTACACTGCAGAGTGCATTCTTTTCAATCTTACCTTTAAGCATCCCTGTGACTAGCACTTTCTCTAATACCTGCTGGAAAGCACTAGGAAGCCTTAAACTCATACAAACACTGAACTCTCCTTGTTAACAAGGAGAAATTAATAGTAGGCACTAAACAGCTTATAATTGCAAAGTACCTTGCTAAGGAAACAGCTCCTATACTTTACAAAGAAAAAAAAAAGCCCCAAACCAGGCATGTCCAAGGGTCAGCTTCCGGTGATTTCTCCTGTCCACCTGGTGAATCTGGGCATACTGGGGCAATGCAGCAATTGCCTCATGTACACAGACAACCCTCTCCTCCTACTACCCAACACTACAACCTGTGAGAGATGCACTTACATAGCCAAAATGGAAGCAAAGCTCTCTCCACCCAAGATTGTGCTAAACAGTCAAGAGGAGAAGGTTAACACCCACACTACACCTCAAGCAACACATAGCCCTTCTAAACCCGCACCACCAACACCCACATATAGCAACACTACATCCACATATGCAGAGGACCTTAACTGTAACCTGCCCAAGCAACAAAGACCTCTGAAGCTGAAACGCAAACAAACACCAATCACAACCAATGTGTCACATAGTTCACAACACCAGTGTGCCACCCAGCAACAGCCCCTAAGGCAAGACAATGTCCCTAACACTTTAGTCATAGGTGACTCTATAGTCCGGCACACTGATGTCCCTCTCACCAGGTTGAATAAGGAGAAAATTACAGTCAGCTGCCTGTCGGGTGCCAGGATCCACCACATAACGCATGCACTCAAGTCACTCCACAACAAGTACAAATATGACTCTGTCATTGTCCATGTTGGAGTGAATGACTTGAGACGTACCTCCCTGGACTACATGAAAAGAGACATGGAAGAGCTCTCGGATCATGTGGCCCAGGCAGTTATGACCCTAGCCCTGAGTAGCATCCTGCCTTCGCCCAGAATGATACCACAATATAAGGATAAAATGATTGACTTCAACAATTGGCTAAGCTTATGATGTCATTCAAAGGGAATCCAGTATCTGTCTGCCTGGGATGACATGATTGACAGACCACAATGCTTTGCCAGAGATGGTCTGCACCTGTCGCCCCTGGGATTCAGGTTACTGGCTAAGGCTCTTGCCACCCCTATAGTGCCTTTTTTAGGCAAACTTCAAAGGACAAAACCACCACCGTAACAGGTACAAGCATGCAAAATCTGAAGGTAATGCTACTCAATGCTAGAAGTCTAAACCTCAAAATGCACTCTCTCGAGGCACTCCTAAAAATGGAGAACATCGATATCTGTGCAGTAACTGAGACCTGGTTCAAGGCTCCAGAGAGCACCCCTGCAATACCAGGCTACAACTCTTACCACACTTTTGGCCACCAAACCAGGACCGAAACACTAAAGGTGGAGGAGTGTCAATATTCACCAAGGATATTCACACCACCAGGCTAGTTGGCCAACACAATGTGTCTGAAATTCTCCAAGTGCAACTAACACTAGGTAAGACTGCAATCCAAATTGTAGCTTGCTACAGATCCCCCACCATACCCCAAGATTCTCACTACACCTTTCTAAACATACTGGAAAATATTAAGATAGAACCAAACACCCTAATACTGGGTGATTTTAACTACCCTGCCTTTAACTGGGAAAACTACTCATGTCCCAACACCTTTGCACAACGGTTCTTGGAATTCATAAATTCCAACGCCTTGGATCAACTAATCCATAGTCCGACCAGGGGCTCCAATATCCTAGACCTGGTCATTACCAACATGGGAAATCAATGCTCCATACCTGTGGTCACCCCCTCGTTAGTCAAGTCTGACCATAAGCTAATCACCCTTAACATCCACATCCCACCCCCACCCCCCAGTAAAGAAACCACCATAAAAAACTTCTCCAAAGCCAACTTCATGCTACTCAAGTCAGAAGTGACAAACTTCATGACACCCATGCAGACGGGAACTGAAAGTTCAACTGCTGAATCCTACACTAAGGCACTGTACAAGCACATCCACTCATGCATGAATCGTGCCATCCCAAACAGAACCAAAATGCTCTCATCCAAAAAAAGGAAGCCAATCTGGTGGTCCCCTGCCATAAACAAACTTTACAACAAAAGGAAGAAACTTTTGCAGAAAAGAGGAAAATCCCAGGATGCAAAAAACTCCCTTACTAGCCTCAGTAAGAAACTGAGATGCCTCATAAAATCCTCCAAAGCTAGTTACGAAAATAAAATTGCCAAAGATTCCAAAGACAACCACAAAGCATTCTATAACTATGTCAAGAATCTAAATGGCAATGCTCAGATCTGCTCTGAGCTAAAACAGAATGGCATTAAATATACTGATCTGAAGGATATTGCCAATATCCTGGCAGATCGATTCAGTGCCAACTTCACTCCCCTCTCACCCCCTAAATGGCCCATCTCAATACCGGAAGATTGCCAAATTCCAGTAATAACGGTCACACAGGTACAAAACGCACTCTCTAAAGCCAAGAATACAGCATCCATGGGACCAGATGACATCCCGGGCTGTGTACTACATGAACTACAATATGAACTGGCACCTCACCTAAGTGTCATGTTTAATCATAGCCTCACCTCAGGTTTCGTGCCCACTGAGTGGCGCAGAGCTACAGTTATCCCAATCCACAAGGGGAGATCCACCTTGGATATGTAACTTATAAACAAAGACATTGGCAACCTTCAAACACTGGACCCCACCCAGTTTGGGTTTGTGAAGGGCCGATCTTGTCTCCTGAACCTGATTGACTTCTTTGAATCAGTCTCCAGAGCCATGGACAAGGGTAAGGTGGTCCACACAGCCTATCTAGACCTTGCCAAGGCCTTTGACACCATTCCCCACTCTGGAATCATAGATAAACTTACTAAGTTGGGCATTAATCCCTATGTCACCCAATGGGTTGCTAAATGGCTTACTGATAGAACCCACACTGTAAAAGTAGCCAACTCCAAATCCAGCTCCAGACAAGTGACAAGTGGAGTACCTCAGGGTTCAGTCCTGGGGCCGCTCTTGTTTGGCATCTACTTCTCTGAAGTACAGGTCAACACTAAGGGACTCTGGCTAACAAAGTTTGCAGATGGCTGCAAACTGGGAGCCATTATTGAATCCCCAAATGATGTGGATACTCTACAAAAGGGTCTTACAGAAACAGATGCTTGGTGCCAGAGCCATGGGCTCAAGCTCAATGCCAAGAAATGTATTGTTATCCCCTTTGGGAAAAAACATGTATCCATGAATTACCATATAGGTGGCAGTACACTAAACACAGAAAGTGTGATAAGAGACTTAGGGACACAGGTGGACAGTGGTCTCACCTTCGATAACCACATCGCCACAACAGTCAGGAAATCCTTCTATGTGGCACACCTCATCACGAAGGGCTTTACATCCAGAAAAAAGGAGGTCATTGTCCCACTGTACTCATCCCTCATTAGACCCATTATAGAATACAACGCCCCATTTGGTATGTACCTCTCAAGACATCTGCAACAACTGGAAAGGCCTCAGAAATACCTCACTAAAAGAATCACAGGCCTAAAGCAGATGCCCTATGCTGACCGCCTTAAAAACTCCAGCTATACTCTGTCGTGATATCGCCTACTCAGAGGCGATCTCTGCTTAACATACAAGGCCATGTCAAACCCAGAGCTGTTGGACATGCTACACTTAAAGAAATCCCAATCCCTCAGAGCTACATGCTCCAGGGATCTAAACCTTGTCATCACAATAAACAAAACATGCTGGAGGGATAGGTTCCTGACCCAGAGACTCCCCAGACTCTGGAATAGATTGCCCATACATGTCAAGCAGAGTGCCTCTTTGGACCTCTTCAAGAGGAACCTTGACGATTGGATGGGAGAAAGGAAATTCACCCCAGGGATCACGTCAGTTGCCCTGCTAGACAGGGGTCCAGGAAAGTAAATAATGTGGGAAGAAATAGCCAGGGAATTGTTATGGCTAGGCTTGTATAGGCCCTAGGGCTGATAGCCTAGTACCAATCTATGAACCTATGAACCTATGCAGCCATGACCAGGGCCACAAGGCAGAAAGGATTAAGTATGTACATTATCTAATACTTATTTATTCATCCTTTGTTGACCAGTTTAGTCCCAGTATGCTAGGGGCCTCTTTTCCATGATACCCAAGGTGCTATTTATGCTACTAGGGTAAATTTGGCCAGGGCATTGGGGAACTTCCCTTACTCTTTGGAGCCAGAAGGCTCCTACAGCAGCAAGGAAGATGCCTAAGGGAAGAAACAGCATGCAGGGGATGGGGGAGAAAAGCTATGGAGAATTTGGAGATGAACAGTGAAAATTTGGAAAAAAATGTTTGGTATGGAACTTCAGAAAGTAAACAGAGATTTCTGTGTGGAGGATGTTACAAATGAGCAGCATTTAACTGTCTCAATGGAGAAGGAAGTACATGAGTCTGTTGAAGTGGTGCAGATAACAAAACTGGCATCAGGATAGCTTGCAGATGATGTTTTTGCTAAAAATAATTGAGCAGAATGATCCAGGCTACATTTCTGTTGTTTCATTGGGTGAGACAGCAGATAACCTTTTCAGAAGTGCTGAGGATGGTCATGTGGAAAAGGAACCTGGTAATGCGGAAAAGGAACCTGGTAATATGGAAAAGGAACCTGGTAGTGTAGAAAAGGAACCTGGTAATATGGCAGCAGATTATGCAGTAACTAAAACATATGCAACAATGACAGCAGTCAAAAAAGGAGAGCAGCAATAAACTGTGAGAATAAAACAAAAATGGCAGTGCAACAGATAGAAACTATGCATGGGGCAATTTGGAAACTGTTCTGCATTTTAAATCACAAGAAATTCCATCAGTTGTATGGATTACTATTATGTGGTCAAGGCTTCGAAGCTCAACCACTGGAAACACTGAAATGTACTGACAAAACATGGAATATGCTCTGTTTACCATGTCGACCACAACCTTGAATGCCAAAAACATTACCACTATGGACCCAGGAACAAGTGATAACATGGGTCCGGAAGGGGCCAAAGTTGGGCTTTGATATTGCTAGTGTTCGGTATTCTGGTCTTCTGTGTCCACAGTTCTAACATTTTCTGGTTGAGCTTCCAATCCTCAACTTTCTTTCAGCTTTTCTCGGTTAGGGGCCGCCACAGTTGATCACCAGTCCACTAATGATTGGCAGTGGATTTTTATGGTGTCGAGTTGCCAGCCCAGCACCCAACCTTCAACAAAGGCACACCCACCCACCTACCTGCATGTCTCTAAAGTTTACATGACCACAGGGAGAACATGCAGACTCTTTAAAGAAGGCGCTCTAGCCGAGAAATGAACTGGAGAACCTTTTGCTGTGAGGCAACAACTCTAAACACTGCACCACCGCGGCCACAGCTTCCAATAATCAACTACTCCAATCCTCAACTACATAATTGAAAACCCTTTTATACATATTGGGGCAGATACTTTTTGTCTGAAAACTAATGGACTGATGATGACATTTCTGTAACTGTGTAACAAAAAGAATGACATTTATATTTGGAACAATGATTTGTTTTTTGGTAGTAACTTAAATGTTATGAAATGTTATTTTGCAGTTTATAACTGATTTACTGGAAGAAGATGTTAAAAAAATGCATTAAGGCTCTGTGTGAAACTGCTGATAATATTTGAAAGTTAGAAGTGACAAAAACGTATGGAATGGAGTATGGAGGTTGGAAGCTGTTTTGAAATGTGAAAAAGTCATGGTGAAACACCTTTCAAGTGATATGCTTATGGCTGATCATAGATGGACATTTAAATATGCTGGCTAGCTTAACTTATATTTCTTTTGCAAGGAATTTTCTCATTTATTTAGTGATTGTGACAAGGTACAATGTAAGCAGTGTGTGAAGAAAGGACATACAGCAAGAAGGTGTGTGTCTGAATGCAGGTTGTGTAAAAAAGGGACACTTTTGGATGGATTGTCAAAAACAAACAGTAAATAATGAAAAAAAAGGGATAGGGAAACAAACATACACAAGGAAGAACAACATGAGGCTGGGAGAGACAATGAAGTAGGTGAACAAGAAACTGCAGAAGAATAAACAAATATGGAGGGGAAAATTGAGGAGAGACAGCTTATGTAGGAAGAAAGTTCAGGAAAATGGATTGATACTAGTAATGTTTTTGAAGTCCTAGTTAGTGAAAAATCCAATATGGAGGATCAAGGATTATTTCTGCCTAAATCCAGGGAAATTTCTGCCTAAACCCAGGAAAAATATTCAGTTGGGGAAAGAGTAAAAATAAGAAAATGAAAATATAAAAATATTTCCCCATAAATTTAAAATAAGTGAAAACAACAACTTTAGAGTACCTTTAGTAAATGTGAGCAGCATTATTAACACTGTAAGAAGGATAGGGGTATTGTAATGGTGTGCTAAATATAATGTGGGAAAATTTATTGAAGTGTATTAGAGAATTTAGAGAATAATACAACGCTGATAAAAGAAATAAAAAATAAAACAGTACTGTTTAGACAAGAGATATTATTTATAAAACAGAAAAGAGGAGATATCTGCATATTTGGAAAAAATAATACAGGGGGATATTAGTATAATAAGGGGCATGAAAAAATAATATGAGCAATTATGGATATTGTAGTACAGCATGTAGAAAATATGTATGAGTAAAAAGAAGAAAAGTTAAAGAAAATGGAAAAAAATCCATAATGAGTCATAAAAGAATTTGAAACAGAAATTACTGTCAGTGAATTAGATGAAATACTTAAGAAAGTATGGACAGGTTGACAGATGAGATCAGGCAGGAGGCCTCGTGGACTACGATGTTTGCAGATGACATTGTGATATGTAGGGAGAGTAGGGACCAGGTTGAGGAGACCCTGGAGAGGTGGAGATATGCTTTAGAGAGGAGAGGATTGAAGGTCAGCAGGGCTACAACAGAATATATGTGTGTAAATGTGAGGGAAGGTAAAGGAATGGTGAGGATGCAGGGAGTAGAGTTGGTAAAGGTGGATGAGTTTAAGTACTTGGGATCAACAGTTCAGAGTAATGGTGAGTGTGGAACAGAGGTGAAGAAGAGAATACAGGCAGGATGGAGTGGGTGGAGAAGAGTGTCAGGAGTGATTTGTGACAGACGGGTACCAGTAAGAGTGAAAGGGAAGGTCTACAAGAGGGTAGTGAGACCAGCTATGTTATATGGGTTGGAGATGGTGGCATTGACGAAAAGGTAGGAGTCAGAGCTAGATGTGGCAGAGTTAAAGATGTTAAGATTTGCACTGGGTGTGACTAGGATGGACAGGATTAGGAATCAGTATATTAGAGGGTCAGCTCAGGTTGGACAGTTTGGAGACAAAGCAAGAGAGGTGAGATTGTGTTGGTTTGGACATGTGATGAGGAGGGATGCTGGGTATATTGGGAAAAGGATGCTAAAGATGGAGCTGCCAGGTAAGAGGAAAAGAGGAAGACCTCAGATAAGGTTTATGGATGTGGTGAGAGAGGGCATGCAGGCAGTTGGTTTGAAAGAGCATGATGCAGGGGACAGGAAGAAATGGAAACAGAAGATCCACTGTGGCGACCCCTAATGGGAACAGCCAAAAGAAGATGATGACTTAAGAAAGTAAATGTTGATCCAGCATCAGGTCCAGATGCTATACAGTACAGAATGTATGAGAAATTAATGGTTTGGCAAGGAACATATGTTGTAGCAGTACTTAATAAATGGCTAAAGGAATAGTTTGTTTATGAAGAGTTATATAGTGGATATTAACATTTATATGAAAGAAAAGAAAGATGAGAAGAATTAATAAAAA
Source organism: Protopterus annectens (assembly GCF_019279795.1). NCBI lineage: Eukaryota > Metazoa > Chordata > Ceratodontiformes > Protopteridae > Protopterus > Protopterus annectens. Next base: position 299,173,751 of record NC_056740.1, read on the forward strand.
TGGAGATCCATCACATTAATTAACACAGATTATATGTTTATGAGAATAACACAGAGGAGAATGAAAGGATGGATGAAGGATATTATGGGGAAAAAAAACATATGTATATATATGGGAAGGGAGGTCAAGAATTGTTATTGCTTGTGATAGAAATTGTGGATGATATAAGTAAAAGGAAGAATGTGAAACATATGGCAGGTGATATTAGCAAGGCATTTGATACAGTAGGACATGATGCTTTATGGGATGTTATGGAGAAGTATGAAACAGATAATAGAATTAGGAGAGTGTGCAAGTCAGTATACCAAAATAACAGAGTGAGAGTGCTAGTGTGTGGGTGGCTGAGTAAAGAAATAATGCATGAAGTATGATGTAAGACAAGGATATCCCATGAGTGGATTATTGTTTGAAATGGTAATGAATACAATAATGAGCAAAGTAGTTTATAAAATGAGAGATGCTAGGTATTATATGCAGAAGGGGGTGGTGATTCAAGTAGTTGTGACATACGCAGACAATATAGTTGCAGTTACTAAGAATAAAATATGGATAAGGGAAGGGTTGGTTTGTCTGAATGGATGTTTAAAGGAAATGGGAATGACCCTGAGTAAAGATAAAAGTAAAGGTTTTGGTGATGTAGTGAAAATCGGGGGTATGTATTTTTCAGTGAGCAAAGTATCTTTGATAGCCATAAAATTTGGGTAAAATTATGTAGTTATGATGCAATTGGAGGGTTTACTAAAAGAAATGAAAGAAATATGTCTTCTGTGGAGCAAGTTTAGATTAGCATTCAGAAAAAAAGGTTTGTCTGATGAATTCTACTATTAATCTGTTAGTAATCAGAAAAATAGGATATATATCAAATGTTTATATGATCCCAGAAAAATATGAAAAGTAAATTGTGCAACCGGTGCTTTCTTTCATATGGGGTTCTGGATTAAACCCGGTGAAAAGATGTGTGTTGTATATGAGTGAAGATGAAGGGTGATTGAGGTTACGAAATACAGTTGTTTATTCGGGTCTATATTATGATATCACATGCTCAGAAGAGCAAACGACACATAATCAACCCCATGTAAGTGAAAGCTTACAACATCGAAACATCAGAACAGCGATTTTTTTCCAAGGGAAAAACATCGCTGTTCTGAAAAAAAAAACGTAAAACATTACATAATGTGGGGGGCCTCACACCCCCTACTTAAATATACTAACTCCAAGATCGCACTACAGTGCCGAAAACGACTAAGTAGCAAAAGCGGCCAAGCAAATTCTTTCCCAGGGAAAGAATTCGCTGAAAAGCTGCTTCACTATTTTGCCTTTTCGTGCTTTTCAGTTCGACAAACACACATTCGACAACCTGAGTCTGCAACAGCATAATAGGGAGCTGTTTATTCTGATTCTTTACACTTGTATAGATTATTAAAGTAGATAAAGTTAGAGAATGTAAAATTAATTTTGAGGATGTTTAAATATCAGTACAAAATGTTCTAGGGGATGATGAGATTAAGAAAAAGAGAAAAAAATATGTAAATGAAGACATTAAAAATTAACAGTATGCAATGGGGACAAAGGCGGTAGAAAAAAGGCAATAAACACTTTTAGTGCATGGATTGCCATGATTACTCATCAATATTCCAAAAAAAAAGACAAACCAGTTTAGTGCTTCTGTAGCCTGAGACCTGATTTTAACAAGAGAAGGAACAATCGGGGGGGGGGGGGGGTGGATGTATATCACAATCAGAAATGGCAAACATGGAGAACTGGAGTTGAGTGAAGGACCACAATAACATTCAAGGTACTGTTAATACAACTTCTTTTTTGGCTTTAATATTTACAATTATACTGATTTTCCCATTATGCAAGTGCATCGTTCATTGTTCTTGAAGGGATTTAATTTTTTTTTTCTTCAAGTAGAGCCAATTTTGAATGTACTTTATTGGACTTAAAGCTTTTTACTCAGAATTTGAATCTCCAGGTGTTGTTTGGTGACAAGGATGTACTACAGACTCAGGGTAACCTGCTTGAAAGGAAAAGTTTAGCCAATCCTTCCTTGCACCCCACTATCAACATATTTGAAAAGATTTGTGAGGAGATTCGTGAACTTCGTAGTTCCAGTTGTAATAAGCGATTCTATAACCTTTCCCCATCAAACAGAGAAACCCTTAAAGCCACCCCCACAAACAAAGAAGTAAAATGTATGAAGCCCAATAAAGGTGGTGGCTTATGGGGTACCTGGATTATGAAGAGATACCCAAACTTATAGTGTGGTCTCCCTAAATGAAATATCTATTGCATACAGAAGTATAAAGGTTGTTCTTGATGAAATGTTATTATTTGACAACATTTCACATCGACTGTATGAGTTCCTTTCTGTGGTAAATCCAGTACTTCCAAAAATGTCTGGGACTTCAAAAATACATTTGAATGATGAGGACTATCTGTTAAGGCCTATTGTGGCTGCAGAAGGCTGTATTACAGAGCCTCTGGCAAAGTTTATAGACCTGAAATTGAAGAACATGTTTTTCCCATTCCCCCCTGTCATCAGAGATTCTTGGGACTTGCTTAACAAATTATGTCACATTAATGTTGACAGCATTTCTTTATTCGCTACTTGTGACATACACAGTTATTTTCAGTTATCCCTCATGAACAGGGATTGGAATGGTTTGGAGAAACAGTTCAGATAGTGGGGAGGCTAAAGAACAAGATAGATTATTTGTGCATGACATCATGGGCATTGTATTGAACAACAACTTCATGGGCTTTGGTGACGAATATTACAAGCAACTTAGAGGAGTAGCGATGAGGGCTGCATGTGCCCCCATTTTTGCTAATATGATTCTCCTCAAGTGGAAACTTGATATTCTTTTCAAGATGCCATTATTTAGTGGTTCTTTGGGCTATTTCAGATATTTGGATGACTTATTATTTGTATGGAAGGGCACCAGCAATGATTTTTTTAGCACTAGTATAGGTGATAAAGCATAGTACCAGTTCTTTGAAGTTCACTTGCCAGGTTGATGTGCAGGGGATTAATTTCCTGGACATTGATATACAGAAGACAAGTAAGAGTTACCTAGAAACCCAGGTTTATAGAAACCCCACTTGTTGTAATTCATTTCTGTCCTTTACAAGCTACCGTCCTTTTCACCAAAGGAAAAGTATTGTGAAAAGTCAATTCATCAGGGTTAATGGATTGACTTCCAGTGATGCCATATGTTTAGATGAATTCCCAGTCCTTAAGAGGATGTTTTTAGACTGGGGAAATCCCATCTCCCTTTTGGATAGTGTTCAAGCTGAGGTGTGGGAAGGGAGAACAGAGAGACATATGCAGCTATCATAAAAGTTAGCCTGGTGAACTCTACTGAGTTTAATCAGAAGGACATGAAAAAAATCACTAGCCAAAAGAATATAGTTCTTCAATATTCCCTGGATGCTAAGAATATCCAGCAAATTACTTGCAATAACTGGCATGTCCTTTCTTGTGATGAAAGGACCCAACGGTTTGCTAATAGCCAGCCCCCATTTACATACAAAAGGAAACTTAGTATCAATAATTTATTGGAGAGACCTTGTTTTAATTTTATGTCCAGGTTTCCAGTGACTTTGAAATGTGGGAGATGTCCCCAGTGTTGATACATTGAGAACAACTATACTGGCCCCTTAATGAATATCCTTATGAAATTTGCAAAAGGGGAGCATGTTTTATTGCTACTCTGAAAGGGAGGTATACATTGCAGTCTGTATTAAATGTCAAGTGTTCTGTGTGGGCAAAACCAACAGTGCCTTCAACAAAAGGATTTATCAGCATGTTTATAGTATACAGAAGGCTGACAAGAGTGCTCTTACCAGGCATTCCCTATCCTGTGTAGACTTTAAAAGATTTAAGTTTTTTTTTTGGAGCAAGTGCTAGAAGCTGCCTACACAGGGGACTGGAAGAACAGATTATTGCATTGTGAAATGTTATGGCAACTTAGATTAGATGCCACACACTTGCCAAGGATTAATGACAGTATTTCTATTATCGGTTGACTAAAACTGAGGACTTCCAAGTTGTAAATAGTGTTTCTGTTATATTTCACTTTTTTTCCAATGCTCTTTAAGATTTTCCCAGTTTTTTTGTGTGGTTTCTGGCTTCTGATTGGGTGGTTTTTTTTGGAGGGGTGTTCATGAATATGTTTTAAATGCTGCTGTCGTTTCCTGTTTCATGGTTCTGAAGATGTCTTTTGTATAAGATGAAAGTGCTAAACCGTAGTTGTTTGCAGTTTTTAACTTTTACTTTATTAAAGTTCTGTGGTTGTCCAGCTGCTGGTGTTTTTTTTTTTTTTTTGATTTTATTGCTGTTTAAATCAGTACCAGGTTTCCTGCTTATTTGGTGATTTTAATTTTAAGCACCCCTGCTTAACTTGTTAAGATCAAGTATCAGGCTAAGAGGTAAAACCTGCCAGTAGTGGCCAGCAAACCAGCAAACAACAGCAGCAGAATTAAAAAAAGATTTATTTCTGCCTGCTGTCTGTGCCAGTAATATTCCTTGACTTTCTTACCGTAACATAAGACAATGGGTCATGGTGTCTTTGAGACAGAGCTTACTCAGTGCTTTGAAAGCCTGCAAAACATTTAGCGCTTTTTTCTATAACTAGTAGTATACAGAGTAGATGAAGTTCCATGCACTACAAAGAATTATGATCTGGTCTCCAATCATAACTCTTTGCTCTCAAGGTGAATTTCTTAGCATCCATGTCTCGAACATAAAACACAGGGGTTAGGGTCAGAGACACTCTCATAATCCTCTATATTGTGTTATGAATTACTTTAATAAAAACTGTACAGTCAAAGAAACAAGAAATATTATATACTTGATATGAAGCAGCAAACACCCTATTTCATAATAAGGAGGGAGATAGAACAAAATGCTAATACTCAGTTTAATCACTGTAGTGTCAGCCCCCAGCTATTATCTTCAAAATAATCGCATGTGGATAGTGTTTAATGTTTTCAAGTGCATTGCAAAGATAATATATGCTATATACTGGAATAAGCTTTATTGAGCTCTCTTGACTTTAGTCCAGCAGTGTCCACTTACATAAATGACACTATTCAAGTAATTTATTCCCTGCCTGTGTACTTCAGTCACCCTGAAAAAGTCAAGTATTCAGAGTTGGATTACCTGACTAGCAAAATAATAACATAAAGGTATTCAAAGTGGGAAGCATTTTTTTTTTATGTAGAAACCATAAGTGTGTTACTGATGCAAGTGGTACATTTATACATATCAGTCATAAACTCTCTCAACATAGGACTGGCAAGACCAGTCAGGAGGAGAAGGTTACCACACACACTATAGACCCAGTCTCACATAGTACCATCACAACCTCAAATCATACACATAAACACACAAAGACATACTCGGAGGCTCTGATCAAAAATCTACCAAAACAGCAGAGGCCACCAAAGCAGACACCCAAACAACCACCACCTCAGAACACAACACCTGCAACACATAGACCTCACAGTCAGAGTGTCAAACAGTCACAGCCCTTAAGGCCAAACACAATGCCAGACACACTAGTCATTGGTGACTCCATAGTCAGACACACTGACGCCCCGCTCACCAGACTGAGTAAGGAGAAGGTCACAGTAAGCTGCCTGTCGGGCGCTAGAATCCGCCACATAACGCAAGCACTCAGGTCTCTCAACAGCAGGTACAAATACGACTCAGTCATTGTCCACGCTGGTGTAAACGACCTGAGACGTACCTCCTTGGACTACATGAAAAGAGACATTGAGGAGCTCTCTGATTATGTAGCCCAGGCAGGTATGACCCTGACCTTGAGCAGTATCCTACCTTCACCAAGAATGATGCCACAATACAGAGATAAGATGATCAGCTTTAACAATTGGCTTAAACTCTGGTGTCATTCAAAGGGGATCCAATGTCTGTCTGCCTGGGATGACATGCTGGACAAGCCACGCTGCTTCGCAAGTGACGGCTTGCACCTGTCACCCCTGGGATTCCGGATATTGGCAAAGGCCCTTGCCACCCCCATAGTGCCTTTTTTAGGCAAGGCCCAAATTCTAAACCTACCACCCTAGAACACAAAAAAGGAAAAAAACTAAGGATAATGCTGCTCAATGCCAGAAGTCTAAATCTCAAAATGCACGCACTCGAGGCCCTTCTCAGTATGGAGAACATCGATGTCTGTGCTGTGACAGAAACCTGGTTCAAGGCTCCTGAGAGCACCCCAGCACTATCAGGTTTTACCTCATATCATGCGTTCCGCCCCCAAAATCCGGACAATACCAAGAAAGGAGGGGGGGTATCCATATTCATCAAGGACACCCACACCTCAAGACTGGTGGCAACGCACGATGCATCGGAGACCATCCAGGTGCAATTAACCATAGGCAAGACTGCTCTGCAAATTGTAGCATGTTACAGGCCACCCTCACAAACTCAGGAACCTCACATGGCCTTCCTGAAAACACTAGAGGGGGATAAATGTATCACCAAACACCATCATACTAGGTGACTTCAATTACCCTAATATAGACTGGGAACACTACTCAAGCCCAAACACCCTAGCCCAAAAGTTCCTGGAATTCATAAACTCAAATGCCATGGAACAACTAGTCACCATCCCCACAAGAGGAGAAAATATACTTGATCTCATCATCACGAACATGGGAGCACAATGTTCAACACCGGAAGTATACCCCTCACTGGTGAGATCAGATCACAAACTAATCTCGCTGGAGGTCCTCATCCCACCCCGCCTGAAATAAAAAAGACCACAGTAAAGAACTTCTCGAAAGCCGACTTCACACTTCTAAAGACTAGTGTGGTCTCCTTTAAGGCCCCCGAGCCGGTGGAAAACAGTACTCAAGCCGCTGAATCACTTACAAATGCCTTCTACCAGCACCTGCAGGACTGCATGGATAAGACAATCCCAAGCAAAACAAAGACTCTTTGTACCAAAGGCAAGCGTCCAGTCTGGTGGACCCCAGCCATAAACAAACTCTACAACAAAAGGAGGAAGCTACTACAAGATAGAGCAAAATCCTTAAAAGGTAAGACACCCTTGATCACTATAAGTAAAAACTAAGAGCTCTCATAAAATCATCCAAAGCAAATTTTGAGAGAAAAATAGCTAAAGACTCAAAAGACAATCATAAGGCCTTCTTTAGCTATGTTAGAAACCTGGGAGGAAACTCCCAGATATGTTCAGAACTAGTTCAAAATGATGTGAAGATTACTGATCCTACAGACATTGCCAACATACTGGCTGACAGGTTCAGTGCAAACTTCTCCCCTCCCCAAAAGGAGAGATATCTATACCAAGCGATTGCAGCCCCCAAACATCTCCAACGCCCAAGTGAGAACTGCTCTCTCCAAAGCAAAAAACACAGCATCCATGGGACCTGATGATGTACCGGCTGTGTGCTCCACGAACTCAACGAGGAATTAAACCCACAGCTAGGACAGCTGTTTAATCATAGTCTTACCTCTGGATACGCACTCCAGGAGTGGCGCACTGCAACTGTGGTCCCACTTCACAAAGGCGGTGCCTCCACCGACCCTGGAAATTACCGGCCCATTAGCTTGACAAGCCTTATCTGCAAAGCCATGGAGAGGATCATAATGGACCTCATAAATAAAGACATAGGGAATTTGCAGACTTTGGATCCATCCCAGTTTGGCTTTGTCAAAGGCAGATCATGCCTTCTAAACTTGGTTGACTTTTTGAAACAGTCACCAAAGCCATTGATGAGGAAAGGCAGTCCATACAGCCTACCTCGATCTGGCGAAGGCCTTCGATACAATACCCCACTCGGGTATCATTGAAAAACTCATCAGCTTAAATGTTAACCCATACATCACAAGATGGGTTGCAAACTGGCTGAGTGACAGAACCCACAGGGTCAGAGTTGCTGGCGCCATGTCAGACTCAAAGCCTGTCACAAGTGGTGTACCACAGGGCTCAGTCCTGGGCCCACTCTTGTTTGGCATCTACTTTTCCAAGTACAAGCAAACACAGGAGGGTTATGGCTGACAAAGTTTGCAGATGACTGCAAACTGGGCCATAGTAGAAAACACATCTGACACAGATATCCTTCAGAAGGGTCTCACAGAAACGGATAACTGGTGCCAGAGCCATGGCCTAAAGTTAAATGCCAAAAATGCATAGTCATACCCTTCGGGAAAAACAAGGTTACCCCTAGCTACCAAATAGGTGGCAATCCACTGAGCACAGAAGAAGTTATCAGGGACCTGGGGACCCAGGTTGATAGTAGTCTGTCATTCGACACCCATGTAGCTAAAGTAGTTAGGAAGACCTTCTACATTGCCCACCTTATCATGAAGGGATTCTCATCTAGATCAAGGGAGGTCATAGTCTCCCTATACTCATCACTCATCAGACCAATGATTGAGTACAATGCCCCATTCGGAATGTATCTGACCCGACACTTGCAGCAGCTGGAGAGGCCACAAAAGTTCCTCACCAAAAGGATAAAGGGTCTCAAACATCTGTCCTATGCTGCCCGACTGAAAGAATTCCAGCTCTATTCAGTCGCCACGCTTGCTCAGAGGTGACCTTTGCCTAACATACAAGGCCATGTCAAACCCAGATTTGATGAATATGCTTCACCTCAAAAAGTCTAGATCCGTCAGAGCCACAAGGACGGGAGACTTAAACCTCGACACGGCTATTAATAGGACGTGCTGGAGGGATAGATTCATCACCCAAAGACTCCCTATGCTGTGGAACAAAATCCCGGTATTTGTGAGGCAGAGCACCTCGCTGGCCTTGTTCAAGAGAAATCTTGACCAATGGATGGGAGGTCGCAGATATACACCAGGGATTACCTCAGTGTCACTGCTCGACAGAGGCACAGCAAAATAATGGGTATAGTTCCCCATACTAAAGGGGTGGCGTAAGCCACAAAACTATGGGCTAGGCTTGTAAATGCCCTCAGGCAGATAGCCTAGTATGAACCTATGAACCTATGAACCTAAACTATTCAGATTTGATTATACATACCAAAGGAAGTGAATCTATTTGCTCCACGCCCCACCCACTTACTATCCCACCCACTTACTATAGTAATTTTAGATCTAAGTGCAAGTCATAAAGCAAATATAGTTATCAACTGTATTCAGGCAGGGACTTATACTCACTGGAAGTACTAACGGTTTGTATTTGTGCTAAACCGCCAGCTTAGCTTTCAGCTTGTAGCCATTTCTTTCTGATCAATTTTTGTTTAGTTTAGAAAGAAAAGCATCTGAGAAAACTAACAGCCCTATGAGAGACAATAGGTTGAAGGTTTGTCAGTGCGTTCAGCAGAAAGCAACCCTGTCTCTTCCACCATTAATTGATGTGATGTGAACAGGAATACTTTGCAGCTCTGAACTGCCATTTTGTGCTTTGCTGACCTAGGTCACCTAGGCTGCCATCACACACATAACAAAAAATTCCATTGCTCGTACTAACAACAATAAGAAAAGATGCCTGTGGACCGTAAGCATTAATTATGCAAAGCAAGTCAATATACACAAAATAAATGGTGTACCTTTAAAATAATGAAAAATGGCAGAATTTTATTAAAGACCAAAGATGAGGATTAAATAACATTTTACAAAGCCAGACCTAACTTGTGCTTTACTGACAGCAAAGAACATAAATATGTTTCAACTGGAGATTACAGTTAAGAGTCTTATAATGGAAAGAAGTTCAAAACTTAATGACTGCACTCTTCCACAAACTATACTATATTTAGTAAGAGTTTCTATGAAAGTCCTGACACTGAGTTATGTTGAAGTACGGTCACAGACAGCTCTATAAGCAAGCATGTATTCCTAGGCAAAAACATGTGCATTCTGTGCATACTACAGCAGATATGCACACAATACTTAAAGACTTATGCACACAGGCATGCCATGTGCAGCACAAAATGTCTATGCTTGCACAGGTGTATACACATGCATCTCACACACACACGCACACACGCACACACGCACACACACACACACACACACACACACACACACACACACATGCACACACACACACACACACACACACACACACACACACACACACACACACACACACACACACACACAAACACACACACACACATTGATTTTAATGGGAGTAGCACTGAGCAATAACCCCTGCACAGTGGGTGTGGGGATGTAAGCACAGCATACCAATTACAACAGAAAGCACTTATGTATGCGCTTTCAAGCCTACTGTATAATGACCCAAAAAAAAATAAAAGTTAACTGTAGTATTGGGGTAACCTCTCCCTAACTTTTTCTTCTCACTATATTTCTGCCACCACTGCTCACCAAAGCAGATGATCATTCACTCACTGTGCAGACAAGCAAGTGCCAGGCATTGACCTTTTATAGGGAACCATCATAGCTCTCTCCCAGCAAAACACTCCCTGTACTGTATGTGCAACAAGTGCAAAAAAGAGTTATATTTCCTTGCAGTGCCATGCAGGAGACTTGTCACACTCAGATACTGTAGAGGTTTTGTCCACTCACCAGGTCAAGTCCAAGAATAAACATTGCAGCAAGATGGCCATTTATGGCAGCATCATTATGTGGTTATTAGCATAGGGAGGATGATAGCTGCAGACCAGGCACCACAAGTATACACTCTTTGCATGATCTACATGCCCAAGAATGTTCACAACAGGCAGCCAGGTAGTGAGATGCAAATGTTTTGTAGCAAAGCCAGATTGCAAAGCTATACACACATTAATTCATATTGCTCAAGCAGGGAGGTAGAATGAGCTTCGTAGCTTGGAATAAGGTTGAAAATGCATTGCATTACTAATGTGATTAAAAAAAAATACACCACTTCACCTTTTTAGAATAATTGCTGTACTACGGGACTCATTATAACACTATCAAAAGTGTGATCAGCATACTGTGTCCACATTACAGAGATTGATAGGCTACAGAACTCCGAGGATGTTGAAGAAAACTAACATACAGAGAAAGTGACAGCCTCATTGCATAAGGAAGTACCCACCACAGGGGTGGTAAGGGTAGTGAGGTGGCAGTTATTGTCCAAACTGGACAGTCCTGTACAGAACCACACTGTCAGGGTCTCTACTTAGGATGCCAAGATGAGTAGTGGCAAATGCCAGTCATCAAGGGCATGGATAGTATAGCAGTCTAGTTTACTCAGACATGGACATTTGAATAAATATCAGTCAGAAACATCAGGACTACTGCTGCAAGCACCTGTGGCACAAGTTATGCTTGCCCATGTGTTTGTAGAGGGTGTACCAAGTGTGTTATGTGACATGCCACTGCAAGCAGGCATTGCATATTACCCTTGTACAGAGTATATATATATATCTATATATATATATATATATATATATATATATATATATATATATATATCTATACACACACACACACACACACACACACACACACACACACACACACACACACACACACACACACACACCACACTCACACACACACACCACTCTATACCACACATATCTGTCACTCAAGGGGACACAGTGATGCATGCTTCTTGCACAAGCAGGTAAGTATGTGCTCATGGGTAATGTGTATACCTAGGTTCATAGGTTCATGGGTGTTTACTAGGCTAATGACCACAAGGGCCTTTTTAAGCCTAGCCATGCATCCTAAATCTCAGACAAGTTCTGACATCCTTGGAAAGTGTACGCATGGAACTGGGAGATGAACCATTTACAGGTTACCTGTTTGCTTAGAGACAAAGGTGCCAAACCAGGGATAAATTTCCAGTTTCCCATCCAATCGCCCAAGTTGTACTTGAATTGGGTTATGGAGGAACTCTACTTTACATGGATGGGGAGCCTGTTCCATAGACAGGAGAGTCTCTGAGATACATACCTATCTCTCCAGCAGGTTCTATTTATGATACATACCTGTCTCTCCAACAGGTTCTATTTATATCACAGGCAAGGTTTAAGTCTTTAGAATGGGTAATTCTGGTACTGTTTGTTTTATGGATATGCAGGAGGTCCATCAGAGTAGGGTCTGACAATGCCTTGTATGCCAGGCATAGCTCTCCCCTCAAAAGCCTGTAAGAGGCAGAATACAGGGATAGGGCCTTGAAACAGTCTGCATAGGATATATTACTTACTCCCTGTATTCTTTTAGTGCGGAACCTCTGCGGATATTCCAATTGTTGGATATGCATGGTTAGGTACATACTAAAGGGGGCATTGTACTCGATGATAGGTCTGATGAATACCGAATACAGTGGAACAATGATTTCCTTGGACAATACCTTTGTTTATAAGTTGCACAACATAGAATGATTTCCTCACCACTGTAGACACATGATGATCAAATGTTAGATTGCTATCTATGTGAGTCCCTAAGTCCCTGACTACTGGGTCAGCTCTAAGGGGTGTGTTGTCAATATGATAGTTACCAGGGATGGATGACTTCCCAAAGGATACTATTATACATTTCTTGGCATTTAGTTTTAGTCCATGGATCTGACACCAGTTGTTTGTCTGTGTCAGCCCCTCCTGGAGAACATTTGTGTCAGGGTGATTCAATGACAGCTCCTAATTTGCAATCATTTGCAAATTTAGTCAGCCAGAGACCACTGACATTGGCCATGACTTCTGATAAGTAAATGCCAAAAAGGAGTGGTCCAAGTACTGATCCCTGAGGGACACCACTTGTGATTGGCCTCTTTGTAGAGGTGAACTCCCCAATTCTAACGTCCTGGCTCTTGTCTGTGAGCCAGTTGGCTATCCATCGGGTGACATATGGATTTGTACCTAACCTCTTGAGTTTGTCAACAATGCCCAAGTAGGGTATTGTGTCAAATGCCTTGGCCAGTTCAAGGTAGGCAGTGTGAACAATTTTGCCCTCATCCATTGCTTTGATGACCTTCTGAAAGAAGTCCACCAGGTTGAGTAGGCATGATCTGCCCCGATGAAACCAAACTGAGTTGGGTCCCATGTCTGGAGGTTTACTATATCTCTGTTGATCATCTCCATGATAATTCTTTCCATGGCTTTACATGTAGGACTAGTGAGACTTATGGGTCTGTAGTTTCCAGGGTCTGTAGATGGCCCACCTTTGTGCATAGGGATGACTGTTGACCTGTCATATAGCTGCCTGTCTGATGCATGGTGGTGGGGATTACAGATGAACTAGCTTACACACTGGTAAGTTACCTGCATGCTTTCACAGATTCCACTGGGAAATGATCTGGCAGAACAGGTCTGGACATCTGTAGAGGCAGATGATGACACTGTGAATATGATACAGTCTGAGGTCATGGGGGCACTTACAGCACAGCTAGCAATGAAGGGATCATTTCACTCTCCCATTGTTGTGGGGGCTGTGGAGTCCCAGACTGGACCTCCTACTTCACCTGTGTTTATTAAATGATGACTTATTCATGTGAGCTGCACAGATGATACAAGGGTAGGAGCAACGTAGTCAGTATTCAAAAACAGCACAACTTGCAAGGTGCCTGTCAGCACCCAGAGGGCTGTCATTCCATAATGTGGATATCATCCTAAGTATCAACCAAAGGATATGTTGGGCTATCATCTGGGCACATTTCAATGATAATCAGACCATGCCTGAGGTGCTCATACTGCTGCATAAAGACCTCCATGGTCTCCATGAATGCTTTCAACCTTTGCAGGGGATGTGTTTGATGGCAACCTACTTAACAGCCATTAGCAGGTCCCTGCAGCTGCTTGAAAATAACAGGCATATTCAAAGTAGGGGACAGTTGCACACTGCATGTTTGTATTGTTACTTTGCATGGATGACTGGCGTCACCATGGCCTCATTGACCTCAACTCCTTGCTGTAGAGGGTCACAGATGTGGACAATATTCTTCTGGATCCATATTGATGTTCATCTCTGATAGTGGATAATGTCATAGACACTAAGTTGGCTCTACCTTGACCTCCATCTCTGGCTATGGATAGTAACATGGACATAAATGACATCCACTCAGCTCTACTGCAGGCACTCTCCATGTGGCATCTATCTCCGGGTCTTGACATTTGATGGCAGACCACTATATGTCCCCCAGATGACATGTACTCCTGCCCACACAGGATGCAAAGGCAGACATTCCCCTGCCAGTGCTATGCAGCAGGGACTGTTGTGACATTCTCACACATGAGTCCAGTGTGCTTATCCCTCCACTGGACCACATGCCACCAGACCTGACACTGCATCATTCTAACCATGACAGTTCCACAGTATCACCCTAGGATACAATCCGTGACACCGCACAACTCCATTGCTGTCCCATGCTGCTATGCCACTCATCTTTGCAAATGATGACTGCGCTCTGCCTGTCCACCCCTCTGGCTAATGTGGTTATGCTAATGTCCAATGCACAGCAAGACCAGTCAATGCACTTTGGTTCTGTGTTTGTCTTCTCATGGCCCATAGTTGTGGACTAGACATCACCTCTGTGCCAATGCCATGACATATTTCAACCACCTCTGCCTTGCATCAGATCTGCTGCATCTACCCCTCACCCAGCTCCTCATGCACTGCTGGCACAGGTATCTCAGCCTATGCTACAGTCTCCCCCTTGTTTTATAGCACTATGGTGTGTAGCATGGTGCACACTATAAGCATTTTTTTGCACATTTCAGGAGCTTAATGCAGTGCACTACCAGAGGTATCCAGTCAGCAGCAGTGTGACTTCAGCACTCCAAACATACATTCAGTAACTTACTGTATCGGCACTGGTATGCTTTGTTACCTCATCTCTGCCTCTGTGTGGGGGCTGAGGATGGGGGCATCAGCCATGGCTATAAGGTATATGCAGCATCACCTGTGGCAAACAACAACAAACACCATTATAAGCCATCTCCTATCTATAGTCATGTTATTAGACATTCATTACCTTTAGTGTTGGCAGTGTGTGCACCTACCATCTTGATGGCCCTGTACAAAGTCCTGTGGCACAAAACATTGACATAGTTTGCACATGTGACAGATGATGGAACCAGTTACCCATAGCAAGAATTGTTAATGGTATAACAACCTTTGCGCCCAAGGAAACAGGCATTCCATGCACCTCCCTTGATCCCATGTAAGGACAGCACCAGTATACCAGCTCCTATTTGAAATTTCTGTCCACACGATACTGGTCAAAATGTCCCAGTCATGGAGGTAATGGCATGTCAGCTGCTGACAGACCCTTTTGTGATGCAACTGGTGACAGTGTGCAACATCATGGACACTGTCTTCCAAAGCTGACATTAATATGTGAAGACTGGCTTAAGTAGATGCTACTTCTAACACCTGTTCAACCAAAGGGATGGTGTACAGATAAACTGACTTCCTTGGCTCATCTTGAAAATGTTATATGTTTCTGAATCACTTAACCATGTTTGAATTCATCATTTGCATACATGGTAGGTGTCATTAACTATAATTATGAGATCATTTGCACAGAATGCATACTGCCATGTTTTTCATGCTAGCAAGATGCTGTATGTGTGTCTTCTAATTGCCCCTCCCTGCTAATCCATGTACTATTAGTTTTTAAATACCTGTTAGCCTTACTGTAAACTTGAACTAGGAGACAAACAACATCTAACATAAGCATTACTCTGTGATACTGCTTTGTTAAGATGGCTTTTATTTCCCAGCTATCAGCATGAACAAGATTTAACTGACAGTGCAGTCTGAGAGATTCTTCACCATTATGTGACATATGATTCTACTATGCTTTCCCTTTATATAACATGTGGTCTTTTGTTATGCTAAGATACTAGATGAAGTGATGCTCTTTTTTATTAACACTACTGATTTTTCACTTCAAAGTCTTCTACGGACTCTTCTGGTTCAAGTTTGTGACAATCTGTTCTTACTTTTGTAAAGTATAGTCTCTCCAAAGGTAATAAATTACAACAGCTGTAAGCAGAAAACTATACTAACTTAGGTAATGCAAGGTAACAAGCTACTAACCTGCCAGATTCAGTGGCTATAAATCTTCCACCATACATCATAAATGTTATCAAAGACATAAGATGCACAATGAGTTGTAAGTTAAATGTAATTAGGGATACTTGCATAGTGCCGGTGGTAGAAAATGATGCAATTGTGAAATGTAAAAGGAGAAGCTGATAGGCAGATCAGATTCCAAAACAGCTTTTGCTCAGGGCAAGAAAGAGTGGTGTGTGTGTATGTGTGTGTGTGTGTGTGTGTGTGTGTGTGTGTGTGTGTGTGTGTGTGTGTGTGTGTGCGTGTATGTATGTGAGTGTGTGCTATGTGTATATGTATACGTGTGTGTATGTGCATGCATACATATACGTTGGATCACTTTTTATTGCTGGTTAAATCCTCAGAGAACAAAACCCAGAAATAACATGAAGAATGCTTAGGGTATCAGACTTCTTTACTGAAGATGGCAGGCAACACTGTTTTTAAACAGCACAGGAGAGATAGAGGGGTTCTTACTAATTATAGGAGTAAACCATGGACCACTCACCAAAGAAAGCATGTAACATCTTGTTTCATTTTTCAGACCATCAGTCTAGGAAACTGCACTTCTTCCTTTTCCCTTCTTCTTCTCTTCATGTGCATAACTTGCTAGAGGAGTGATGAAGGACATGATTACACTGATACTACGTACTATGGATGCTTAGAAGGCTAGATCTCTGATTTCATAGTTAAACTGATGCATGAAATTGTAAAATGCCATAGCAAACTAGTGTGTCTTTTCTATTTTGTACTTGTTTGCTTATTTTCCCATTTAGTCATGACATGGGCTTTGTTAAGATACACTTATAACTAAGGAGATGCACTTTAGTAATGGAGTCAGTGTAAAGAAACTGAAAAATCACTGACACAAAAGTTGCACTTTATGTTACTGTCACCTTATCTATTGCACAAGAAAACCACAACATTAATATTATGTGCAGAAACAGCAATGATAACTGAAATCTAGATGAAAGTTTAAAATGTCTTTGTGTGCACTACAGTTTATGCTTGCTAACCTGGCAACATCTATAGTTTTCTTTTACTAGCACTACTTGTGAGCTGTCATTGTTCTGGTAGCAGAGGAATTTGAGCTGGCATTATATTCTTTGAAGTGAATCTCAGCTTTCATGGTATAACAGGTTCATCTCATTTTTGACAAAGAATAACAAGTCATAAAAGCCTTTGATGCCTTTGTCTCCCATGTGAAACCCCTCACACAGTTTCTCTGTCACCCCCATCCTTTGTTTTGTTCTTTTTTCTCTTTGGATGATACACATTGATTTTTATTTTTATTATTATTATTATTATTATTATTATTATTATTATTATTATTATTTCTTTGCCTGGTCTGACACTTCTCATTATCATGTAATGTTTTATCAAGTTGCTGAGTTCCATCTAAATTTTCCAGCTCAGGATTTTGCATTTGTATAAAGGCAGTTAACCATTCTCTTTCTGTCTCTCTTACAGTTTTTTTACTAAAGTTTCTACAGTAAAGCAAACTACAACAAGTATTTGTCAATGCTGAAATGTTGCACTAAGTGGTGATCAAGTTATTCTAGGAGTACGATAGAGGTTGGGGTGTGGGATAGCATATGGCAGCAAGGAAGTCTTTAAAACATTAAAATATTGGCACTACTTTTTTTTCAAGCATTTGAACTGATCAAAGACTGAAGCAAATAATGCAGTTTTGATCTTTGTCTTTGCTCATTTCTAAGAGGTGGTAGGAATAAATGCATGAACCCATGCCAAAAAAAAATGAAAAGAAAACAGGAACCAATTATTTCAAAATCAAATCAAAATGATTAACTCTAAAAAGTAAATAAAAATATAAAAACATAAACCAAAATATGCACTTAAAAAGTGATGACCAAATAAGTTTGATACATGCACATGTTACAACTGAACATAAAATATTTGTGGATCTCATCAGAACACATGTAAATTTAAGGAGTAAGCAGGCCATGGTCCCTATTAGAGTAATGTTCCAAATAGTTGTCACATATATGGATATAATGCGACAGAAAAAGGTTCAGTTTTGATTGCCACCTGTCATGGGATACACTTGGATTTAAAAAATGTAAGGAGCTGTTTATGTCATTAAACTTGTAGAATTTAGAATGATTTTCTATTATGATTTGGAAATCATTTATGGTTGTTTGCATACTGCTTCAGTCAATCAGAAGCAACGTTACATCATCATGGAGCACAGTAGTTTAAACATTCTGTAGCTTATTATAGAAGGAAATATAGAATCTGTGTTTGAAATATCTCTAATCTGTGAGCAGTGTACTGTATAAGAGTAACTTCCATCCTTTTTTCTTCTATTTACCTCAACCTGTATTTGGTGTTTAGACAATGCTTCTAACCTCTGTAGAGTACACTGCATCAGTCAATGCTAACCTTTTTCCTAGTATTTGGTGCTAGAAAATCAGTCTTAACTACTGAGAAATACTTCATTAGAGCTATTTCAATCCTTTTTTTTTTCATTTAGTATGGGGCTTTTAGTAGAACTTTAGGAATTCTAACTGGCAGAGAAAGCTACATCATGACTCATGATCATGATCCCAGTTGGTAACTATTTGAAATGTCAGAACCCACACGAGTAAGTCCCAAAATACAGACTGAATGTCCAAAAAGCAGACTTGTATATACCAAGTCCGAGGTGGACATTTCTTGGAATATTTCTCTGAGGTATGGCGATCTCAAAGTTGGTATATATAAGTGCGGGGTGACTTACTCCTACATTGGGGATGCAGGAAGGCTTGCTCCCACACCACAGAAAAAAAAAAACAAGTTCAAAGGAGATGAGTGATGTTTGGTGATGTTTGAGATTTGCTTTATTCCTGCAGTTTCTGTCAGTTTTTGCCTGTCTGTAGTCTGCGTTACGTTTCAGTAGGGAATCTGCTTGGATTATAGACTCATTGGATTTCTTCATCCTGAATCTTCAATTATCAAGCATAAAAATTAGAAATACCAACCACAGATGCAGTTAGAGTTTTTCTCTCAACAGTCTGCATTTATGAAGTAATTTATAATTCTTTTAAAACTGCAATAATGACTCATATATGAAATCAGACCTTTTAAATGTATTTTCTTTTGTTCATTTGCCAATGATTGTGACTGATATCTTACTTTTCAACTGAAGGATGTCGTCACAGCATTAGTTTGACTGTTGCTATCTGCTTTTGTGAAGAGAGAGACTGTTTGGTCATTTGCTATCATAACATAATGTTTGTTGACTTATTAAAAGAGTGATCAGCAACTGAGGTCTTGGTATCAAATTAGCTGTCTTATTGATGGCAGTGTAACATGAATACAGGTAATGGGTACTGTCACAGGAAAGGTACTAGCTCCCCTTAGTAAATATTCTAAGTGTGTATGTGTATAAAAAGCAGTTTGGTAACGTTTCAGTTACTGTTGTAAGATAGCCCTAGAATGCACGAAATATAAACTGAGGTCAGTCAAATTCTGGTGAGTCAATAATTATAACTCATTTTCTGAGCTGTGATTGTACAGTTCATTTGGGCATGACACATGTTGACCATAATGCAGGCAGTAGTGAGCGTTTATCCCATTTATCATAAGCTCTTAACATCAGTCCCCCTCTTGTATACATATGTGAGTGACAGCAGTATGGATCTGGGATCTATAACCCCGATTTTCACCACACCGCCTATACAAAATCAAAAAAGGCACAATTAAAGCACATGTAACTTGGAAAAGAAAGGAGGAGGACTATGGCAAGATTTCATTTATTTATTTATTTATTTATTTATTGAGGTTGGAAAGACTAAGGGTGGTGGAGTTTCTATCTTCATTAAGGACAGGCACACCTCCACAGGGGTTTACCAACATGGCGCACTGGAACTACTCCAGGTGCAACTGATAGTTGGCAAGACATGCATCCAAGTTATAGCCAGCTATAGACCCCCCTCTATGATACAAAGGCCACAGAAATACCTCACAAAGAAAATCAATGGCCTCCAACACCTATCCTATGCAGACAGGCTTAAATCACTATCGCTCTACTCTGTATCATATAGATTGCTCAGAGGTGATCTGTGCCTCGCCTACAAGGCAATATCGGACCCTGCCCTACTAGAGATGTTCCATATCCGTAAGTCTAACTCCTCGCCCATTACCCACTCAATAGGCCTAAATCTAATATGCGACATCAACAAAACCTGCTGGAGAGACAGGTTTGTCTCCCAGAGGCTGCCGCATCTCTGGAATAGACTTCCCATACATGTCAAACAGAGTACCTCACTGACCCTCTTCAAACGCAACCTTGATGAGTGGATGGGAAACCATACATTTGTCCCAGGCGTTCCACCTTTGTCCCTCATTGACAGGGATGACAGGTGCAGACTGAGGTTTCTTTTATGGGGATAAACTCTTGGTTAGGCTTGTAAGGGCCTCAGAGCCATTAGCTTAGTAACCACCTATGATCCTATGATCCTATTTATTTACTTATTTGTTTGTTTATTTATTTTTGCAGCCCTTCTTCCTAACTGCTATTTTGATGTATGAAATTCTACTGTTAAATTGATTGTTGTTAGCTTCTAGGTGCATAATCTTGGTTGCTTATAAAAACATTCTTCTGTACATCTCACTGGACAACCTCACTTTCACCTTGAGACCCTGTATGAGATTGAAATGAGGAGATTAACTGACTTACAGTTAAACAACTGTCAGCAATATTCACCAAAGGAGCACAGAGAACACCTGTTGCTGTTCACTGTCTCAGGAACTAAAGTAGTACTTAAGTGTAGGCACCCCTGTAAGAGCTTTAGTTTAAGGTGTAGAACCATTAATAATATTGCTGAGTGTCCTGAAGTCAGTTTACTGAGACAGCTCTTTCACACCAAAGTCTCCTGAAACATATAGATGTGCGTATGAAGAATGCCAACCAGAGTTACTTATGTTTACTCCTGATTCAGCTCCTGTAAAGAAAGGAATTTGTTGTGCGTTGCTTCCCTGACTACAGTAAATTATCTAAGTATCTGGGTTTCTCAGCTGTGCTTAGACACACTGTGTATCTCTTCACTGTCTTATTCTTTCAGCAGCTTCTTTGGTCATGCTCTGAGCACAGTGTGTAACTACTTATGGTAAAGAACTTGACATAGTATATTTCCTACCTGTAGATGGTGAGTTTTGGCTCACAGTCACAAGATCTTATTTTTACATCTACCCATCACTCTGCATGAGTGTGACACATCCAAATAGGTGATTAGTGCATCAGACATAATCTTTCTTTTTTTTTTTTTTTTTTTGCACACTGTCCTCTTTTTATTTATGCTTCAGTAATCCTGACCCATACCTGTTGTGCACTTCTCCCAATGTGCTGGCACTTCCAAGTGAACAACAGTCAGGACCACACATATAATATCAATGTCTACAGACACTATTGTGAAGCTGGCTTGGAAATGAAACAATTCATGAGGGCCTCTTAGTGTCGTCAGAGTTTGTCATTACATTTTCAACTCCAGTCTGTACTTAGGATTTAACCTAGTGATCACATACAAGTTAGGGTTGCTGTGTTTCTAGCTGACCTCAGACAATTGTTTAACATACTGTGTGTTATAGTATCTATCACTTCAGCTTATTTAGGGCTCCCTAGTGAAATGTCAGCACTTCTAATGCTGAGTGCCAAAAGAATGAAAAAAGATCGAAAATCCAGGAGAGCAGTAAAACCTCAAACACTGTTATTAAACTTCTTTTTTGTAGGTGGGCAAGCACCCCTACTTACAGATATACCAACTTCATAGCTCTCAACCTCTTGGCACAAAAAATCTGGACAAAGACAAAAATAATGGGAAGACGAAGTTCAAAAATAGGAACACATTTTAAATATTACTCTTAGAAACTTAGAACGTTGCTAGAATAAAAAGTCTTGTGCTATCAAGTTTTTTTCTGAAAGATATGAAATCTGAAACTCAAATGCCTGTCATTATTATTATTATTAAAATCTAGAAAACCACAAATTGTATGAGGAGCAGCCCCAAAATATAAAGCAAAAATCTGGACATTCTGTGAAAATCTGGATAGTTGAGAAGTAAACTCTGAGATTGCCATACCTTGGTGAAAAGGTAATATTCTGGAAAATGGCTGTCTTGCCATTTTTTTGGGCAATCATTCTCCATGTTTCAGACCTCACTCTACCAAGTCCAAACATTTCAGATGGTTACCCTTATTCAGCCTGTTTTGAACTCCCTATTTATATAGGAATTCTATTGCTTCCCATCGTCTTATCTATACAAATCTCTTGTTAACAGCTTTGAACTTTGCTTATCATGCCATTTGTTAGGATTTAAACTACCTGAGAAGGGATAATGTTATCGGTAACTTTACTAATTGTGGCTGCATTAATTAACCTGAATGGCAAAGCTCTCATGCTTGCATACCTCAAATGCAGAGCACAGTCCCTCATAATGTGGAACAAATGGGCAAAACATTGAACAACTATTAACAATTTACTAACAACTTAAACTTGGAATCTCATAAGATGAATAAAATGTATTTGTTACTTTATACTTACAAAATGTTCTTCAAGGTTAAAATGAAAGCTATTGCCTCAATGACTAAACAGAGGTTTTGCTGTAGCCAACAAATGTGAATTGAGGAAATAAATTAGGAGAGGTTCTGGTGAAAAGTGTAGAATAAAAAATATCCCTCAACATCCTTGCTCCAGGTGTCTGTCTCAACACAGTCACCCCTTGCTCCAGGTGTCTGTCTCAACATAGTCACCAGGATATTTCAAACACCCTACTACATTTCTTCCTACATATCCCAAAGTCAATTTAAAGTTTATTCTGGTGAAATTAAGAATGTCATAAACAAATAGGTAAATCATAGACAGGTACATTGTAGTAAATGGAGAACTGTGATTCTGCTCCAATATAGAGAAAAGGATATACCTGTTAAGTGCTTCTCTTCCATGAGACCCAATCATTACAGTGCTTAGGAGGTTGTGTAACAATAGTTAAACACCCCTGAACATGCTGTTACAATTGAGTTATGTACTAGGGATTAACAACTTACAATGTCTGCCAAGAAAGGACAGTGGCAGAAGTTGAACAGTTTTGTCTTTGCCTGCTGTGCTTGCCTCTCGACTGCCACTGTTTGTCTTATATCTTTGCTCTGCACCTTCTAAATTTGTTTGATTTTCTGGTAAATCACTGAGAATCACAGTCTGTCAAAAATGCCAGAATTAGAGTCTTAAACTTCTTATTGTCCTGAAAATGCATATTGATATAAGACATGTTGTTCTAATAATGCTTTGAATGAATTATATCAAAAATAATTGTCTTGATTTTGACCCCCCCCCCCAAAAAAAAAAATTCTTAAGTAAATAAGCTGAGATATGAGCTGCCTTTCAAAACCAATAAGAACACGTTGGGCTTTTTTTTTTCTTTTTTCTGTAACTGGTAGTACATGGAGTAAATAAAGCTCCATGTACTGCAAAGAATTATGACTGGCTGACTGATCATAACCTTTTTATTATGTGATCTCGACATGTGTCCCAAGATTCACTTCTCAAACAGATAGTAAGCTGGTTATGATCAAAGTCCCAATCACAATCCTGTATATTATACATGCAGCCATACCTCTTGATGTGCATGGATAAGACAGGCTGCATTCTGCTTTATAGCAGCACAGAGTAATATAAGGGTTTCTAAAAGGACTGCTGAAAGAAACATTCAGATTTGTAATAGTTTCTCAAGTGGGGACAGAGTACTTTAACAGAAAAACAGAAATGAGCCTCTGACATTAAAAGTAACCAAAACATAAAGGCAAATGATGTGCAGTGAATATTCATATACTGTGGCATATTACCATATGGCAGAATTAATATGAAAAAAATGGAATATGTAGAACACCGTTTAAACCATTCTGTACTTACTGTTAGTGTTACCTCTTTCAACTGTGGCTTGTTTAACAAACCAGACTTGTTCTGCAAGCTATGCCGAACATTGCTACTTTGTCTGTAATTCATTTTTATTTTGACCTTTATTACCATTTTAACATGCCAGTGACTGATGTACATTGTGTTTATTTTTCTCTGTATCCCTTCCTCCAGAATATGCTTTACCTTTATTCAAGTTTAGTATCCCTGTACAAGTAAAGTGTTTAGAATTTAATATTAAGTCATTCAAATAGTCAGTCAACTTTCAAATACTGTATATTCAAAACATCCAAGTGTAATAAAAAGTGTGAAAAGATTTTTCTCTGGATACTTTGAAAGTGAGCATAGACTTCTCAGCCTGAGTACAAACATTTGTTAGTTTAGGACTGATACACAGATGTAATTTGCTATTATATAATAATATGCCCCCAAAAAGAAGTGATCAGTATACTTTACTTAATGGAGTAAGCAATTTAAACAGCTGAACAGTCAAAATGCATATTCAGAAATGTCCCTGTGCTTATAAAGTGCACCACCACTTTGTATGATTGTATGAACTTTTGGACATGCTTAAAATGTCTATTCATAGCATTGAATGGTTTGCACCTGTCTCACCTAGGCTTAAATATATTGACTAAAACTTTGTCCACCCTCATAGTGCCTTTTTTTAGGAATTGCCTACCTGATAAACCTTCCACTATAGCTAAGCCTACCCAGAATAATATAAAGATGTTACTGCTCAAAACCAGGAGTCTAAACAAGAAACTCCACTCCTTCCAAGCTCTCCTTATCCTGAAGAGCACAGAGGCCTGTGCAGTTACTGTGACATGGTCTAAAGCCATGGATAGCACTCCAGCAGTGCAGGTTTATAATGTCTTCTACACATTTAGACCATCTGCTGAGAGGGAGGGACAAAAGATAGGGGAATCTCAATTTACATAAAACACAAACACACCTCAAGTCTGGTCAAACAATATTAATCAGTTAAGTTTCTCCACATCTAATTTATCATTAGCAAAGTCTCATATCAGATTTTGCCAAGCAATAAATTTCCCTGTATGCCCGGCCCATGAAACCCATACCATGTACTTAAGCATGGTGGAAGTTCTCCCCATAGGTTCAAAGGTTCATAGGTAGGTGAAATGATGTCAGTTTATTTGTGATTGGGTAAGCAATGTATTTAAACAGGTGCTAATTTCAGTATTTTGTATTCTGAGGAAGTCATCTACCAGAAGAAAGCGCTTAATACTGCTGTGTTTGCTTGCACTGTTTTATCTTGGATGAATAGTGTCTGTATTTTTCTGGATTTGGAGTTTTCTGCTTATAAAGGATTTACCACCTACCAAGCGTCGCTCTTGTCTTGCAACAGCTGCCTTTTATTTTTCATTGTTTGTAAGACTCTACCTGTTTTCCTTGTTTGTTGTCATGGATGGAGGCGAGCAGATGCGTGACACTGGCGATGCAGAACTGCAGACTCTACTTAGATCTGTATCCACTTTAACTGCAACAGTTTCCGATTTATCTAAAAAAGTGGACAAATTAATGTCTAACCCTTTTTATTTAGGGTCGAATGACATTATTAATTCACAGGGCTCAGAGACTAGTGATTTGCTTATTACACCAGCCCAAAGAATGGGCTTTCACAGCAACCAGGAAGTTGACATAGTTCGTGGTAACACCCATGGTTTTAGCTGTAACACACAGGCTCAGAATGTTTCTGTCGATAGGCAGGAAGTGACTATTAATGTATTGGTTGAGCAATGGCTTAAAACCGAAACTGGTTTTAATCGAGTTTCTAACTTTAGTAATAATCATGTTAACCCAGGTACATTGGATCAACAAATTTCCAGTTTTAGAGGGCTACTTCTGAAATATAAAAAATTGCAACTGGAAAATGAATACTTAACTGAGTGTACCAAAAGAGAGCAGGTGCCTAAGGGGCTCCGTTTATGGAAATTTCCCACTGGATTGGAAAAGGACTCACACCTTCATAAAGAACTTTTACAATTTTTTAACAGGCAAGGGTGTGAACTGCTTCAAATTTTAATATCTGACAATAACCGTAAAATGTCATTGTTATTAAGGGAGATTAACACTTTAGATTTAAGCATTAAAAATGACTTGTTGTTTGAAATGAAACGTAATAACTTTAATGCTGTGTTTAATCATGTTGACACCGAACTAATTGAATTAAAGACTAGGAAGGAAAGGAAATTATTAAGGGATAAGGTGGACTATGAGAATGGTAGAGCATATCCAGATCCACCGAGGGGACAACAAAGTTTTTCTGTTAATAACATTTCTTGTACTGAGGATAATGAAATTGAAGAGCATGCACAAGGCAATAGTGGAAATGTTTCCCCTTTAGAGCAACCTCCTTTACGGAGGTCGGAGAGGTTACAGAACCAGAGACAGGGGAGGCAGGATTACTACAGGAATGGCAACAACCCTGGGATGGGTTCCTGGGGGGGGGAGATGGGGTTCATACAGGAGATAAACCTTGATAACAATTTTGACAACGATAACAATAGTGGTCTGGTACTTAATGTTATTAGCAACAATAACTGATTTTAACATTTACAACTACAGCCAGGTCCGAGTTGACACCAGGTGGGCCGAGTTATTATCCAAGGGCTTTCATTTTGTTCCTATTAAGGAAGGGAAGCTCACTGACTCTATTATACAACTTAAATTATTTACAAGAAAACTTAATTTGGCCTTACATTTTTACGATCACAATACTATTACTAGCCATTTGGATACACGTAGGCCTAGTTTTTTTTTTAGCCCCATCACACCCCCTAGTACAGCTGTTTGAGAATCTATGTGAAGCTGATCTCAGGAACTTATTAGTGAACAAGTATAAAAAACCTGGTCAAGCTAACTTGGACTGTGATGAGAGAAAACTATTAAGTGAAATTTTAGAGCATCATGACATAAGAATAATGAAACCTGATAAAGGTGGGGGTATGGTAATTATGAATGTGGTTGATTATAACAGCAGGATGATGGAACTTCTGTACAGTGATGTCTATCTTGAGGTCTCACAAAATTAGATTAATATAGCATATCGTAATATTGACCTGGAATTGGAACAGCTGTTATTAAATGGGCAAATTACCTTAGAAACCCATAATTATATGCTTATAAGCCATCCTAAAATACCCACATTTTTTGGCATACCAAAAATTCATAAATCCCTAGAAAACCCACCATTAAGACCAATTGTGGATGCAAAAGCCTCAAAAACTTATAGTATTGCTAAGTTCATTGACAATATGACCAAAAACATTCTAGATTCACGTAGTCTTGTAATTAGGGACTCATGGGACTTTCTTACTAAAGTTAAACAGGACATGTTTTTTGATAGTAACATATTAGTCACTATTGATGTTTGTGATCTCTTTTCAGTTAATCCACATCAAACTGGCCTTGAATGGTTTTATGACTATTTATGTGCCAATTCAACACTTAATCATAACACCATTCTGACTTTACGAACATGTATGGAAATAATATTAGAGAATAATTTTGTGACCTTTGAAGGGCATCTTTTTAAGCAAAAACAGGGTGTTACAATGGGTGTGTGCTGTGCTCCAGTGTTTGCCAACATTGTCTTGGCACAATGGGAGGACTTGTTTGTTACCAACTCGGAATTTAGGACTTCATGGGTATTGTATGGGCGATACCTAGATGATATAGTCCTGTTCTGGAAAGATAGTGAGGACGACATAAAGAGGTTCTTCACCTATATTAATGGAACTACAAGTTTTCTTAAGTTTACTATGAATAGCAATGTAGAACTGATTAATTACTTAGATGTTACCATCAAGAAAGATTTTGAACACAATTGTTTTGTTTCACAACTATATAGGAAACCTACCTATTCAAATTCACTATTGCATTATACAAGCGCACACACATTGCACCAGAAAAAAGCCCTAGTTAAGGGCCAATATATAAGACTGGCCAGAATGGTGTCTGCCTTTGCGGATTTTCTTAGTGAATGTGAAACATTAAAAAACATGTTTTGTAAGAGGGGGTACCCTGAAACCTTTGTCATAGATATTTTTAATGAAGTTAAGACTAAAAGAATGAATGGTCATTTTCTTGCACTACTAGGGCAGGTGTCCACCAAAAGTCATAATGACTGTAAACCTTTAAATTTTGGACGGGTGCTTACTCTTACTTACACATCCAATTTTTATGACATTAAAAACATTATTTCCAAATATTGGAAAATATTTGATGTTGACCCTGAATTATCAGGGAAATTCGGTATTGAACCGCAAGTGGTTTACAAAAGAGACACTTTCCTTAAAGGACTGTTTGAAAGGCAAAAATTTGACATCCAGAATGGTGGTACCTTTAAGTGTGGGAGGTGTGCCCAATGCCCTTATGTTATGGACAGAGAAAAAATCAAGCTCAAAAACTTTGGATATATTTCCAGTTCAAAAAGGATGTACTGTTACACTAAAGGGGTTGTGTATTTGGCCTTGTGTAGATTATGTGCACGTTTCTATGTAGGTAAAACTAAGAATGCCCTAAGGTTAAGGATTTATCAACATTTATATGGTATCAGAAACAAAAATGAAAAGAATGCACTATATAAACATTTGGTTAGTGAACCTACCCATTCCTTCCTGTTCTTTATTTTGGAACAGGTAGATCTGGGACCTCTTGGGGGACCCTTGAATGAGTATTTGGAATTTGTAGAACTCAAATGGCAAATTAGGCTTGATGCTTATCATGCTCCTGGGTTAAATGATAGAATTTATTTATCTTCTCTGTTGAAATTAAAATCTATGTTTTTTATTTAGTTATATATATTGTTTAGGGATGTTTTAAACTTTTTATATGTATTATTGTTTTATATTTGGCTTGCATTAAGTATTTGCAGCCTTGTTAATGGGGGAAATGATGTCAGTTTATTTGTGATTGGGTAAGCAATGTATTTAAAGAGGTGCTAATTTCAGTATTTTGTATTCTGAGGAAGTCATCTACCAGACGAAAGCACTTAATACTGCTGTGTTTGCTTGCACTGTTTTATCTTGGATGAATATTGTCTGTATTTTTCTGGATTTGGAGTTTTCTGCTTATAAAGGATTTACCACCTACCGAGCATCAGTCTTGTCTTGCAACAGCTGCCTTTTATTTTTTATTGTATTGGAAGTAAATGACATGATGATATGGAGAAGACTGGACATCCTGTACATCCAGGAGATAAGCTTGGGATCCGGAGTCTACTACTCAAAGGGATGGTAGACTAGAAATTGTGTGGGAACTGTGGAGAGGAAGAGACTTCAGAAGACAGTGAGGGATGTCATTACAATTAATGACAGACTCATGATAATTAGTCTCCAGTGTAAGGATTGCGTAATAATCTCAGACTGTGCCTCACAGAAGGGTTATGATAGTGAAGAAAACAGTGCATTCAGACAGCAGTTGCAGGACCTAGTAGATAAAGCAGGACAGCATGAATTGGTGCTGAGAATAGGTGACCTAAATACCTTTTTCAGGGCAGACAGAACAGAATATGAGTACTTCTTGGGTCCACATGGGTTAAGGAACAGGAATAAAGGAGTGATAAAGCAGGACAGCATGAGTTAGTGTTGATAATGGGTGACCTGAATGCAAATATCTGGACAGGCAGACAGAACAGGATATGAGGACTGCCTGGGTCCACATAGGTGGGGCAACAGGAATAAAGAAGGAGAGGCTATTCTCTGTATGGAAAATGGCTTGCAAGTGGCCAGTGCTTGGTTTGACAAGACTGACAGTCACAAGATCACATACAAGAGTGGCCAACATGCAACTTAGTTAGACTTCTTCTTACTAAAGAAAGGGCACTGGGGTAGAATAAGTGATTGTTAAGTCACTCTCCAATGAAATAGTCGGCCCACAGCACAAACCACTGGTTGCCATAATCAGCTGCATGCAGTGATCAGAGAAGGCTCTGAGGTCAACAGAGACTAAGCTGAAGACCTGGAAGTTGACTGGAGAGAAAGCACAAGAGTTCAATGAATTACTTAGGGCTCTAGCACTCCAAGAAGAAGAGGAAATAGGTTGGATTGAAGAAGAATGGCAGCGCTTCAAAACAGCATGTGTGAGGACTATAGAACAGGTATGTGACTGAATCATATATGGACAAAAGGTACATAAGGAAAGCTGATGGTGGAATGCAGAAGTCCAGGAAATCATTAAAAGGAAGAGGGAGTGCAGGAAAAGATGGGTGATAGAAAAGACAGTCGAGGCTAAGAAAGAATACTGGTTGGCTATAAAAGAGGCTAAGAGAGGATTTGTAACTGCAAAGAACAAGCTATCAGAGTCACTCTATCAGCTTCTAGAAAATTATTCTGTAGATGGCACAAAGAATCTCTCTCAGGCAAAGATACAGAGATAAATAAGATAGACACCATTGATAAGGGATGCCAGCTACAACCAGATCACCAGTCCGCAGGACATCAAAGGCAGATGTTAGGATTGTTTCTGAATGAAGAAAACCCAGTAGAAGCTGAACTGCCCCAAACACAGCTTACAATGAAAGAAGTGGAGTAAGAACAGCACTAAGGAAAATGAAGTTAGGGAAAGCAGTAGATTATGATGTTGGGTGAGTTAGGGGAGAAATGGCACCTGAGGGTACTCATAGCAGTATTGGGAGAAAGGTGTATCTCAGATGACTGGAAAATATGCATACTAGTGCTAATGTGCAAGAACAAATGGGACATCTACAAATGTGGGCAGTACAGAAGTATCAAACTCCTGTCACACTGCATGAAAGTTCTGCAATAGGTGATTGATGAAAGAATGTGCAGAGTAGTTGAAAGTAAGAGGGGAGATAAGTAGTTTGGATTCATGTTAGGATGCAGCACAAACAACACAATGTTTATAGCTGAGAAGAAGCTAGAGATGAGGAAAAAGTCCTACTGTGTATTCCTAGACATGGAGAAAACATATGACAAGGTCCCAAGAAAGATGTTTTGGGCAGTCCTGCACTGGTTTGAAGTCCCAAATACATTGGCAGAATTTGTGCAGGCTATTTGAAAAGACCCAATTACTCAAGTACGAACAGTGTTTGGCCTCACAGAAGGGTTTCCAGTGGGGTTGAGTGTGCATCAGGGTTCAACTCTAAGCCCACTGTTGTTCATACTTGTGATGGATTACATTAGCAAACCGGTCAGAGGGAACAGATCAACAAAGTTGCCCTATGTAAACAACATGGCATTACAAGGTAGACACTGAGCAAGAACTTCAACAAAAGATATAGGAATTAAATGCAAAACTGAAGGCACATGGGATAAAACTGAGTACGGATAAGACTGCTGTAATGGCAGTAATGGGTAAATCAGAAAAAGATGAAAATTGAGATAGAGGGGAAAACAGTGGAACCGTTTAACAGTTTCAAATCTCTGGGAAGGATGGATGAGGAGAAGGAAAGTCTGAATGAGGAAGATAAAACTAAAATTAAAGAGGCTGCAGCCAACTGGCACAGTATGCCATGGGTAGTATGAGACAGAAGAAAGCCAAAGAAACTAAAAAGGAAGGTGAAGGTATACAAAACAGTGGTGCATCCAATGCTACTATATGGTTCAGACACCTGGGCAGAAAAGGCATAGCAGTTAAAGAAGCTAGAGGTGGTGGAGATGAAGTTCCTGAGATGAGTGATAGAATGCACACTGTGGGGTGGAGAAAGAAATGACATCAGAGCAAAAGACAAAGTATCTCCAATTGCAGAGAAGGACAAAGAGAACATATTCCTGTGGTTTGGGTATATATGCAGAAAAGCAGAAGACAATCTAGCAAAGAAGGTTTGGGACAGACAGGAAGAAAGCAAGAGGAAATGAGGGCATACAGCATAGAAGTGGATGGGTTGTATGAGGGAAGATCTGCCACAGTCAGGTATGGCTTTGAAGAAGATAGGAAAGTGGCACTGAATAGAGAGTGATGATGACATTTGGCATGACACTCCAACCCCATGTAGGAAATGGAAAAAAGTGGGTTGATGATGATGTCATTACTAGATTTGGTTTTCTTTTAACTTTCAAATGTAAGGGGTAGGTACAGATGTTTTCTGTGCCACATCAGATGTGCTGAATCAAACAATTTGATTTGGTAATGCTGGCTTTCAAGAAAGTTTGTCAAAATGGTTATTAAATTGGAGAGTTGTTTTCATTCACCAATGTGGTGGTCTCTCCCTCTGTGGGGGTATGAAATAAATGAACTTAGACTATGGCTGAAATCTTTGATTTAGATTTGGTGAAAATTTACATTTCTTTATTTTTTATTTATATTTATTTTTATTAACAGTTTGCATACATGAAGATAACATATTAATACAACAAATACATATTTACAGAGATGTCTATATCAAACTAAGAAATTGATAAATGCTATTTAAACAATCAACTAATATTTCTGTAATAGATTAGTTTTAACCAATAGTTATGACTAGAAGTGATTTTTTTAGTTCTCATCTTAATAGTGTGTTGGTCAGTTTGACAAACAACTTTACAATATTTGTAAATTCTATAATTCATGGTGTAGATACATTTTGCAATTTTCAGTAACAGCTTTTTGAGCTATTGCTAATATATGACAAAGAAGAGAATAGTGTGTCCTGGGAACAATTCCAGAAAATAGAACATTAAATAATGCCAATGATTTAGTAAGAATAAAGCTGTCAGACAATAAAACTTGCATAAAGTTAATATTTTTCCAAAATGGTTGCAAAATGTTTCACTCAAATACTATATGTAGTCAATATGCTTTCGATACAGAATTACATTTCTAACATTTAATCCTTTGCTTTTTATACATAACTTCAATCTTATGAGGAGTTATGAAAGCTCTATGCAAATATTTCCATGACAAACAAAAATTCCAGTATATGGAAGATGTTCTTCCTGATGATTTTTAAAATATTTTTATCACTGAGAAAACAGTATTACTTATTCATGTAAAGTCATCCCAATAGATTTCTATAATTTATTATTTGTAAGTTTTTAATATTGTATATATTTTGGAGTGATAAGATTTACAAACTAATCTAAGTATTAGTCACAGAACTGATTAGAAATTCAATGAAATTTGGGAAACATTTTTATTTATATCTGATGTTAGTTCTATCTTAGATGTTATAAACTGCAAATTTACTTTCATAATGAGCCAATTACTCAAACTAAAATCATATTTTTCTATTTGGAATTCAGATGAGAGAATTTTAGTACCATTTAGAAATTGATTCCAAAAAATTAAATTATTATTTCTTATAATCGCCATGTTATTAATATTTATAGAATGTGAACAATCTTCAGTAAAAGCTATTTGAAATAATAACAAGAGTCATGCTTTTATATCTGGATTTTCATAACTAAATGTTCTAAATACTTTAAGAATATTATTAGTGTGGTATAGATCTGATGGTTTATTAATATTTTGGTAAAGTACTTCTTTAATAAGCAAATAAAATTATTTGGTAATATTTATCTATATAAAGTAGACATATCATTCTTATTAATTAACCATGTGTTTTTGTGAATTGTTTTCCATTTAGCTATATAATTTGGATTTAACCATAACATTACTGTTTTGATAACAAAAGATAACACATATATTTCTGTACCTGGGAATCCCATACCTCCATCATTCTAGCTTCTTTTATGATTTTTAGAAGAAATATTGTACTTATTGGGATGGCAGTTTTTGAACAGTAAAAGAGTAGTATTCTTTTATAAAACATTTAGAGGGAATTATACAGATAGTTTGAATAGTATATAATATTTTAATATAATTATCATTTTAATTACTTGCAGCCTTTCCTCCATGGTTAAAAAAGGATTTATTCCATTTATTCATTGACTGGGTAATATGAATGAACAGACAACACAAGCATAACTCACACCTTCTTCCTCATAATTTTAGTTTTCCTACTGATTTTTTTGTATCCTTAAATATTGAGGGGATTTCATAAAGATTCTCAGAAAGTGAAGACTACATGCACACTTACTGTAATCTTTCTGAGTAACTAGACATACAAAAATGCAGTAGGGATGTTAGGAATGTTCTTGAATACAACACATGTATACTCAGTACAGGCATTAATGAATCTGGCCTTATATGATAAAAATCATGAGTTAATATAATACCTAAGTATTTGATTTGTATATTATTCCAATTAAAACCATTATTATACATTAACAAATCATTTTTTTATTAATCAATAAAACATTTATTTTACTATGGTTAAAGCTCAAACCCAAAATTATTTAAAAATAATGTAAAGTATTTTTAAAGAAATCAAAGCTGAATTGATATTTCTAATTGCTAATAAATTTTCAGCAACAAGTTTGATTTTTGGGTTTTGTATCTCTTAATTTAAATCTAACACTATCAGTGTTTAACCTTATACAATTAGCAAAAGGTTCGATAACCAAAGGAATTAATAATGGTGGCAAAGGATAGTCCTGTTTTGTACCTTTATAGATCTTAGTTGATTGTGAGCGATGAGAACCTAACTTGACAAAAGTATAAGAATTTTGATAAAAATGAATAAGTTTTATGAGATTGCATCCCTTAAGTATATTAGATAGATAAAAACTAGTCAACAGAATCAAATGCTTTATTTAAATCTGGACTAATTATTTATACATTTTTCATTTTATTTGCATAATCTGTTATAATTTTCTAATTCTAGGTAACTTTTCTTTTAATATTATCTTGTATTTGTCTATTCAATAAAAATCCAGTTTGATCATCAACTAATATATATAAAACCATGTAGTATGAACAAAATTGTAGAACACAGCACCACAGCAAACCATTAAAAAGCAGATGGCAAAGAGCAATGTAAAATACAAATATACTTTCATTTGAACACAGGTGAGCACTTTTGCTATGGTGCTGTGGTCTGCATTTTTGTTCATACTACTTGGTTTGTGGTTGAGCACAGCTTTACAGTCAGCAGGACTTGTTTTATCATATATAAAACCATATTTATTCAATTAGGAAAAATAGCCATAAAGATTTTATAGTCTACATTTAAAAGGGATATAGGTCTATAGGAGAAACATACAGATTTATCTTGCTTCAAAATAGGAGCTATTAGTATATTTCTAAGAAGGTGGGATATTAGATGTGGTTTCATCTTCAGTAAAGACCTTTAATAATATAATTTAATTTGTATAATTCAGGAATAATACCATCAGGACCTTTATTATCTTTTAGCTTTTTACTCTGTTCCTTAATTTCTGGCACTGAGATGAGCTTTTCAATTCTCTATATTTGTTCTGAAGTTAATCTATTATAAATATTTATATTCAGAAGGTTTCTAATTCTATGTTCCTGTTCTGTAATGTTACAAGGGTTGTTAAAATCTGTATAATATTTTCTTGAACACTTTTAAATGTCTTCTTTACCGGTAACTTTTTATTATTATTTGACTGATAATTTCATTAATATAATTAAATGTGTTAATTTTTTAGATCTAATTACTAATTTATGAAAATTTTTTGAGTTTAAAGAATAAGCTTGTAATTTGAATGTTTCTATGCTAATAGTGACTTTAAGTCTTAAAATCTCAGTATATTTTAAATTTAGTGTTTTATTCTCATTTCTGGATCTTTGTTACTTTTTTTGAAAACCTAATTTTAAGTTATTTATTTTTGGTTGTAAGTTCAAGAGTTCCTTATCCTATTCATTTCTCTTGTGTAATTAACAACTAGATATAAATAAATAAATGTTTAAAGAAATCCACAAAACGATATCTGAAACTTGTCTATTATTATTTATGTCCAAAAATTGGCACATTTCATTTTTAAACCACTCTTTAAAATCTTTTAATGTTGATATATAAGCTGGTACTCTATTATGAAAAATTAACCTTCTTGGTTTAATTATTAACATAAATGGGATTGCTTTAAGGACTGATAAAGGGCAAGACATTACTATAGCGTTCTCTATTTTAGAAATGAATTCATCTGAAACAAAAATCTTATCTGTTCTATATGAGTAATGTGCATATACCAATAATTAGATTCTAGAAGACAATTAATATAATTAAGATTTATTGGATTGACAAAATTTACTGAAGCTTTGGCTAAATCAGACATTTTGAATCTATTACTCGAGCTAGAATCTTTACTATTTAGAATGCAACTAAACTTGCCAGCCACATTAAGATTTCCCTACATGTAGGAAACAATTACATCTAAATATTTCTTTGATATTTTAGCTTCATTTTCTGGAATCCAAAACAAATTAGATAGAGTTTATATTTTTCCATGGAATTCAATTGCTACAGATAACATGGCACTATTATTACAATATATATCAATTATTTTAGGCTTTACAGTAATATTCTCCATAAAATAGCAGTGCCTCTTATTTTCCTTTTAAAGTGTGAGCTAGCAATTGTCATGTATCTTTTTAAAGCCAATCCAGTAATCATCCTAAATTAAATGTGTTTCTTGTGAAAAACAATATGAGCTTTAAATATTTAACTAAACTACCCCTCATAAAAAAAAACACTGGCCAATAAAAAAAAAACACTGGCCAATTAATATTCAGATAAATGCATTTTAAATGCACATCATAAATATGTGAAAGTAAAACAGAGTTTGCTATTATTGTTTAGTAATGCTACATTTATGATACACAGCGTTTAAATAAAAGATGAAAAGTTACCATAAAATCATGAATAAAACTTTTACACTGTTTGATATAGACTTAAAAATCCAGAGATGACCTAACTAAAAATAATGTAACTATAGAATTAAAGCCTAACATAGAATCTATCATTCATAGTTTGATGAGAAAACCCCTTCAAGCTTCCCAACAAACTTAGTACTAAATATCAAACCAGCTACTATTGCTATGGTATCCAAAATAGTATTTTTGGTTAATATGAATTTATAAAAAGAAAAGATGAGCAAAATTATTAAATATTATTATAATGTAATGAAAGATAATTATAATAGTAAATATGCATATTCAATCTATCAGATTTGTGCATTATATTATATAAACAAAATATGTATATGATTTAAGCATATGATCTCTAATCAACATATATATATATATATATATATATATATATATTATTGTGTTTTTAAAACATAACTAATACATTTAAAAATATCTTCTTAAATCTGTTTAGAGAAAATATACTTAAAAAAGAATTGATTCATCTAATTTATTATATTAATAATTATTTACTAAGAATACATAAGTATATGAATCCTGGTAATCTAGACTATAAACATAAGTTACTTTTGTATGAATTACAAGTACAGTATTAAAATAAATAAAAAAATTAACTATAATAATAGTTTAATTATTAAGACACTTCTTGCAATTACTATTTTAATCTAACTCTTTTGATATATGCTATAATAAACATTAATTGTGAATCATGTCATAAAAAAATTACCATACTTAAAAGAAAATAATGGAGCTTTATTACCTTTAGTCATTGCTCCTCAATGTGGCCATGTGTCATCTTCCTTCTGGTTGACTGATGTGCTTTGGTCGCTGACACATATTTAAAATGAATATTGTATACTGCTTTTGAAAAAAAAAAAGAAAAATATCATCAGATGCCATTAAAAGACAAGCAACAAGCCCAACATTTGTTTACCATTTGAGTGAAACAATAGTGTATGTTTGATATTTACAATTATATAATACTAATTCAAACCAAAGTCTGTATTCTTAATAATGATTGCTATTCTGTAACAAAATTCAAACTGGATATTTAATAAATAAGTTATTTCAATAAATATTCATTTCTAATAATAAAAAGTGAAAAAGGAATGATGTATGCACAACATAAATATTAAAGATGGATGTCTGTGTAATATTTAAGCAGATTTAAAATGTGCATACTATATCCCATATTGTAACTGAACAGTTAAAAAGAAAGAAACAGGTAAAAATAAATTTCTTTACATGAAGTATTCCGACTTTTAATTTACCCACATTAAGCAAATTGACAAAGGGCTACACATTCAGTCACTAGGTTTTTTGCATATGTATGGAGCAACAAAACAAAACAAAACTGACCAAAGCATTGGTGCAATCTGTTTATCACACGTGGCTAACAAAAAATGTGAGCTTGCTTCTTCATTATGTGCTGGTGTAGTCTTGTGAGATTATCTTGCTTTCTCATTATGCTTTCTTTTTACTGTTTGACAGACTGACTTAAGTTTAGGTCAGTGTCTAATCTCTAATAAAAAACAGATTTCTCCACATTAGAGCTCCGCCATCGTATTTGTTTAGAAAAGACATAGGACTGAAACTGAAGTACTGGTTAAATTGTTCAGGGTAGCATGTTAAACATATTACTCAAATACACTTAAACTGGTTTGATGTATTGGGCAATAACTATTTCTATGCCCTGTGGTGAGTCAGTGTTGTGGGTTTGTAACATTGAGGATATTGTTATGGGTGTGCTGCAGTGTGTTTATTCATGACAGACGATACTGTAGCTTTGAATATCATACTCCTTTTCTTTGTCTGATTTAAAATATGGCTGCCATGGCAGCCTTGGACATGGAGTCACGCAGGAGTGTAACTTACACCAGACAGTCAGGGTTCATGGAAGCACATGCCTTGAAAATATCATGACAAATCATCTCCTAAAAATATCCTGCTGTCAAATGTATATAGAGTGATATTATTTATTAGGTTCATAGGTTC
Organism: Protopterus annectens; assembly: GCF_019279795.1. Classification (NCBI taxonomy): domain Eukaryota; kingdom Metazoa; phylum Chordata; order Ceratodontiformes; family Protopteridae; genus Protopterus; species Protopterus annectens. Next base: position 299,212,366 of record NC_056740.1, read on the forward strand.
ATACTAGGCTATCTGCCCTAGGGCATTTATAAGCCTAGCCAGAGTGTGTTTGGCTTTCACCACCCATTTTAAATTAATTTTGCTATGCCCTTTTCGAGGTTAGTATACTGTGCCTCTGTCTAACAGTGACACAGAAGTGATACCCGGGGTAAACCTACGATCTCCCATCCACTCATCAAGATTCCTCTTGAAGAGAGTCAATGAGGGACTCTTCCTAACCTGGACTGGGATTTTATTCCAGAGTGAAGGGAGCCTCTGGGTAATGAATCTGTCCCTCCAGCATGTCCTATTTATTTCAGTGCTGAGATAATAAACACTTCCAGGATTAGAACCCACAACCATGTACACCATCCTCAGAGTAACCTACCACTAAGCTACCTGAGCTGTACCTTCACACTTTAGAGATGCCAGCCTCCTCCATTATTTTGCATTATATTCAGTATGGGCAAAATTTACTCAAATTAAAATGAACTTTGTCACTCAATTGAACTTTTTCTTTGAACTTTATCAATCATTTTTTAATCATTCCAACCATTCTATTTCTTTTGTGCTAGAGCATCTTCTGTACATTTCCTGTAACAGCTCCTGCTGCTTTATTTTTCTTTAATTTTGCTGTTTTATTCTGCCTTGTCTGAGGAATTTCATAATGTCTTTATTATTATTATTATTATTATTATTATTATTATTATTATTATACAGATCTTAGCCTAATAAACACTTTAATAAACTTTAAGTGTTACCTGTGTTTAGTTGCACTTAATCTTTTCTGGTTTCAGAACTCACAATATCAACTATCAAACTTGCATTAAGACACACAAATATAAATGTACTAGAAAAGAATAGGAGAGTTGTCATATAATATATTTTGTTTTGAACTGTTTGCATTTGATTGTTTTTGTATGTGTGTATACGATTTTTTGCACATATCATGGATCTGTAAAGATATTTCTAGTTATGCAATATGAAAATAACCCAAATGATACAATATAAAAACTAGTTCTGTATTTTTAATACCAGTTGTAACAAATTCATAACATTTAATAATGGCAACATTATATTAATACAGTAGTAGTTTACCACAGTTTTAAGCAGTAGTCATTTTTCTGCTACTAACTTCTTTAGCATGGTCTAGTTTGCTTACAATCTTGCTTGTTTTATGTTTATAATAATACCTTAATGAGGTTTGTAATAAAGCTGGTGCATTTATTTAACATTAATCATATTAATAATGTTTGAATGTTGACTATAAATGGGTATTTTAGCTTAACAGTGCTTGTTACCACATAACAGCACAATGTACTTGATATGTGCACCTTTCTATTAATTTTTACAGTTATCAAATTAAGGAACAAGTGAAACTATTTTAACTTAACTGCTTTGTTTTATTACAAGAATTAAAGCACTCTAATAGCATTATTGCACAATATGTGTTAAAGTAACCTGAGTTTGTTTGTGTGATTTCCATTTGTGCAATAAGAGTGAAGGTAATTAAGGTCTGCACAGTGAAGATGAATGTAGACTCTGGTTTTCCAGGTGTAGGTCTCATAATATGCTTTAATATTACATTGACACCACCACTGTTTGAGCAACATATACTATAATGAATATACTGCTTGCTATTCAACAATGCACATTTGATCAATATAAGCTCACAGGAACACTGCTTTAGGTAATGCACATGTTCAGATTGTAATGGTAAATGCAAAAGGGAAAGAGAAGCATGGATTTCTAAGTTTACGTATAACAGTATGCTTTGGTATTGTATGACTTGCTTTTGCTTTATTATGTCTTAGTATTAAAAGATTTTAATAGCTTTAATAGAATCACTGTTTAATACATAGTAATGTAGCCTAAAATTATTGTGTGATCCCATTTACACAATATATAATAAATGTTCTACAGATTTCTTCAGAAAAGGAGAAGGCAGAATGAATAATGAACTATAGCTTACTAAGTGCAGTGTACATTAATATTATATGGAAAATAACATTGTTTTGTGCAACACATATTGTAAATATTTCCAATGTACCCATCTGCATAAGGTTCATAAACAATAGCACTGCTTTTCTCAATGCACAGGTTTCTGCAGTAAAGATGAATGCAAAAAAGATGAAGAAATATATATTTTTACTGCAGGTCTGTCAGGATCCTTTAATATTGCACTGACAACAATGCTACTTTATAGGACATGCATTTTTGTGACCATATCTGCTGTTCCATGATACACTTGTCTCTACTGCATGCTTGTAGTATCATGTCTTTACGCAACTCTGTGTTGAAGTAAAGTTGTGATAGTCTACTTTTACACTATTTTGTATGCCAAACTTAGCAATGTGTTGCTATGCTATAATACTCATAATGCATACCTAACAGTAGCCATGGTTTACACAAAACACATTAAAGCACACCACAGGGTAAAAGATGCAGTTCCACAAAATAATTTGCCAAATCGGCATTTTTGTTTAGAGTTCCATCTCTTTTCTTTGCATATAATCACAATATAAAAACAATATAGACCATTTTAACATCTTCTAAGCCAAGAATTAGTATCACTCTATTTTTTTAATTATCTGTCCTGATAGCTGTGTGAAGATCGGTGAAGATCTCATTGGGGTTTTCATTACTTTACATACTGTCTGCAAATGGGTGCCAGTGAAGAAATGTTTTGCTTCTGTGTTGTGCAAGTTAACTAAAAAAGGACATTTTGTTGCTAAGAAATAGTTCATATGTGAAACACATTACACAGTTTGTTAAACTAGACAAAAAAGAAATTAATTAAGGGCCACAGTGGTGCAGCAGAAGGGCCGCGATGGTGCAGTGGTTAGCGTTGTCACCTCACAGAAAGAGGTTCTCCCATTCGATTCTCGGCTGGAGTGCCTTCTGTGTGGAGTCTTCATGTCCTCCCCACGGTCGTATGACATTTAAAGACATGCAGGTAGGTGCGTGAATGGATGTGCCTTCTTTGAAGGTTGGGCCGTTGGGCTGGCAACTTGGCACCATAAAAACTCACTGCCAATTATTAGCGGACCTGAGTTCCGTTGTGGCAACCCCTAACTGGGAAAAGCCGAAAGACTAAGACAAATGAACATTAAATCCATAATCTAACATTTTCATCAGACAGCTCAACTGTACTTATTATGAAGGTAATTACCCATTTGTAGGCTTGTTTTTCCCCTTTGCATTATGTACCTGTTTGTGGAGTTATGTACTTATTTTCAGACTTGATTTATCCCTTCACATAATATTCTCAATCTCACTACCCATCACATGTGTACACAGAAAGTCAGACAACATGACCAGCATACTGGTGGCACCAATAATGTAAAAAATAGGACCCACATTTTACATCACTCTTTTTCATACGTAAAAATAAATGATTTTATGAGGCAGCTTTTTTATGTATGTTTTATTAATTTTTTTAGATTTTACACTGTTATTCATAACATGCTTATATCTTTTGTCACTTGCATTTTTAACCTTGTGTTTCTAAGTTGTATCCAATAATCCTATTCAAAATTTAAACTGCATTCTAGTTAGGTGTTCAGAGTTTTGTCCTTAGATATCCACTTTTGAAGTGCCTTTGTATATATTTTCAATATATGCAGGTTGAGAGGTGTATTTTTACATTAAACAGTAAAATTAATTAATGAGTACATGAGATGAAATAAATGACATCAGCTAGATTTGGCAGCTTTCTCAGTGAACAGAAAGTAGTTGTAGATATTAAAATAAATGCTTTCTGATGGAGAAAAAGGTTTTAAAGAGTGCAACAGCCCCCTAAACCTTTAAAGCAGTAGTAGGTTAAATATCCTTTCTGAATCTTCAAAATGTCGCTTCTGCAATGACAGGTTCCAGGTATATCTCTGAATACACCATGCATATGGTTATAGAGCTCCTCTGAGCTAATGTTTGTCTCAGATCAGCCAAAGGCTATAATTATGTCCTGATTTGTGTTTCACATCTACTGCATTTTTGCAAATAAATGTTTGTCTCAGACAATGACACTGATGTATCTAAGAACCACTTACTTAGTGCTCAGACCTTTTCAGTTATTCAGGCCAGACCAGGCCAACATTTGTTGTTTATCCTTTCATTCATTTTCAATATTGCCTTTATCCACTGTCCTTTTCAGGGTCACACATAGCCATGGATTTCAGAAATAACTTTTCTTACCACCAGTGATATGGATTTCAGATGAGTCTATACTCAGCTCAAAGCCATTTGTGCTCTGGACTGTCATGATTTACAAAGGTTTGTTGGAAAACAAAACATGCTCCTTCTACACTGTATGTTTATACATCTGCCAAAGAACTCAGCTGTCTCACCACTGCTTCATTACTGTTGTCTGAAACAAATTTACAAAATGCACATTATACCATTGGCACAAAAATGCAGTGCCTGCATGCCTAGTGGCCTGACTGCATAGATCTTATACTAGTATGTGCTGGCCATTGAGTGGAGGACTGGCCATCTGATGGAAGGCTCTCCTTTGTGGGAAAGCACAGCAAACAGTTCTGAATGTCCATGACTTTTTTTTCCTTTATGTTATTTTTGTTAGTTGGAATATTTTGCAGTCACCCTAATGTTTATTTTTATTTTTTATTTTTTATTTATTTTACATTTGTTGACCGGGATAGTCCGACTGGATGCATGTCCATTTTCAGCGGAGGCCCGGGGAGAAAAGCTCCAAGGGTAAGCAGATACAGCATTACATAATACCAGCATTACATATTACAAACAGATTATTTACAGAGATTACATAAGTAAGCAAGTTAAACAAGTTCCACAGGTTAAAGTTAGTCCTGAGCACAAGTCAGGATTAAATTAAATTACACAGTAAACTGGTTAACAGATTTTTACACATTCGAGTTAGCCAAGCTTGATACATTGACATAGCCAGTTAAGTGACAAATGTTGTTTGAGTCTAGTTTTAAATTGACCTAAGGTGGAAAGTAAGGTAATATCAGCTGGAAGTGAGTTCCAGGATCTACTTTTACAGAGTTTGCAAAGAGAGAATCACCGGCTGTGTTATTAATTTTGCTAGTCTGAATTAGTAGTTTGTTAGAGGATCGAAGCGGTCTAGGATTGTTATAGGGGGTGATAATATTTTTAAGTGCAGGAGTATTGTCCGGATTATAGAGGATTTTATAGGCCATAATCAGTTGGTTATACTGGATTAGGCTAGGTAGTTCAAGCCAACCAAGCTGATTTAGATTGATGCAATGATGTGTCCTAAACGGCAGCCCAGTGGCAAACCTGGCAATGTGGTTGGAGCAAATTGAGAGTTTGTTAAGGACAGTCTTGTTCAAATTCGAGAGTAGAGGGGATGCATACAGAAAGGTTGAAAGGAGGTGAGAGCGAGCTATGGCAATTTTAGCTGGAGGGGTTAGGAAGGCTTTTATTCTGTAAAATGACCCTAGTTTTTTATTGATGGTTTTGATAGTTTGGTTAACATGTAGGTCAAATTTGAGATTATTGTCTATGATGACACCTAATAGTTTTGTAGATGGGTCAGGGGAGATTATTGTGCCATCATTTGATTTTATGGTAAAGGTGAAAGCGGTAGACCTACGTGTTGGCGAAAATAACAGCATTTTAGTTTTTTTTGGGATTTAGGATCAGACGATGTTCAGAAAGCCAGTTTTCTATTGTATTAAAGGTGGTCTGGGTAGCTGACCATAACTCTACTGGAGACGTGGCTGAGCAAATCAGAGTAGAGTCATCAGCATATTGGATACAGCTGACTTTTGGGATGACAGTATAAAGGTCGTTAATGAAGATGGAGAACAGCAAGGGCCCTAGTATAGAGCCTTGTGGTACTCCGAGGGTGTTAGGTAGAAGGTTAGAGAGTTTGTTCTGCCAGAGGACAGCCTGCTGTCGACCATTCAGGTAGGATTGAAACCATTGGAGGGCTCCAGTAATGGTTATAGACTTCAGTTGGGTACAACAAACCTGTGTTTCCAAATGTTAGCCAAACATTCCACTTATGCTGTGCAGGCAAGGCCATAAGAAGGCTGAAACATGCATGTCCATAGCTAGTGGAGTTTGGCTTTATTGCCTGAATTTGTCCATAACAGACTTATACAGGAAAAAAGTCATGGACCTTCAGAACTACCATATAGCTGAAACACCTGATGTCCTTAAGGGGTCATTTGCATATATCCCACTTTACCTCTAATGCAAGAGGTTTCAAGGATTCACGCAGTGGAGAGTCTAACTTGGCAAGGTTATTAAGCATTTCAAAGCCCTATAATAAAAGTCCTAATATTACTTTGTTTCGTTATTATAATCATTTTGCTTATTATCTGCAATGATAAGTTAACAACCTTCTGTGTTCAAATCATTTTTAAAATATTTAGAAAGAACAAATTATGGAGTACATTAGTATTTAAAAACTTAAAAAAAAATAAATTATGAATAATAATTCCTAGCTGAAAAGATAAAGCTCTTAACAGAAAATTATATGCTGGATGTCTTGAGTTTAAGTCCCACATGAGTGCTTTCACATCTATGATTGTAACAGTGCCTAGGCAGAGGACTTTCTCTGGATTTGTATGTGAGTGTTTATAGTTTGACCTTTGTTGTCATGCTGAGGTTTTCCTAACTGAAGGGATAAATTTCTTAACAGAAAACTCAACACTTATGTGTCCAGATACTCCAGAAGCTCTTGCTGATCCAGAGGATGACACCAGAACCTTGTTCATAAATTCAATAATTTCAAGGATTTAAATATGTAATTTATTTTGTTATTTTTTAAATATTTGAGGTTTTCAACATTACTGTAAGTACTACAGTTCATATTTTACCTTATATATGTTAATTATTCCAGTATATAGTGAGTGACTTGGCCTTTGTTTCCCTCATCTGATGCACTCTTTGAGTTAGAAATTGATACATATGAAAGAGAGCCCAGACTGCTTGCTTGCAATGCTGGGTGAAATACAGTTAGGTACTTGTGATATTTCTCAAAAATGTGTACTAGGTTTTCTTTAAAACATATTTGACAACTGATGTCCCTATTTTCATATTTGCAATTTTTACAAAGGTATTTTTTTCTAAACAATAATAAAACATACTTTTTGAAGGAAGGTCATGGTAACAGTGGCTAGATAGGAATGTTAGCATTACTGCAGTGAAACAATGGCAAAAACTCCTCATTAAAACTGACAACTTAGGTTTGCTCTAGTTCAATCTTAAGATCACTGCCTCAGAGCTTCATTGTTGGGGTTCAGTCATGATTTCATTTCACTGTGATGTGAAATGTTTATATGACTGCACGTGCAGTGACTTTCAAAAATGTGCTGTTTGAGCAAATACTCTAAACATTTCATTGTGACCTGGACTGTCCTGAATTCTGGATATGCTTCCCATGCATACACCACATCAGGCAACAAGCACCCTTCAGCACTCATTGTTTCCACAGCAAGTATGGATTTTACAGGATTGGGTTGCTAGCCAAGGCCCAACCCTCCTCAGTGTGTGCACCACACACTCGCATGCACGCACTCACACCTAGGGTCAATTTAGAGTGTCCAATCCACCTACTGCATGTCTTTGGAATGTGGGAGGAAACTGGAGCACCTGGAGGAAACCCACATGAATGCAGGGATGACATGCAGACTCAATACAGAAGGCACTCCAGCTGAGAAACAAACCAGCGAACCTCTTGCTGTGAGGCTAGAATGCTAACCGCTACACCACTGTACTGTCCGACCTGGACTGTGGTTGAAAAAAATCAGCACATTAAAGGAATAGGTCATTCACCTAGTATAGAATTAGATAACTTAAGTACAAATAGTAATAATAACTAAAAGAGTAATAGTAATAGTAAGGAGGGGATTGCTCCCCTGTACTCACCCTGACCTGTTACCCTTGGTTAGACCTGTTATTGAATATAATACACCATTTGGCATGTACGCTACCTGACACATTATAAACTTGAAAAGCCAGCTCCTAACAAAAAACTCTGGTCTCAAGAATCTTAGCTGCCAGAAGAGACTAGAAGCCTTGTTTATACTCTATGTTATAGACTCCTAAGGGAAGATTTATGCCTTGTTTTATTGTGCCCTTCGGGGTCCCATTATCAATGACCACTTTTTTTCTCAGTAAATCAAACACTGCAGCTAACACTAGAACCAGAGATGTAAACCTACATCAAGAAATAAATAAAACATGATGAAGGGATTTGTACATCTATCACCCAGCATCTCCGCCCTGTTTTGGAAAAAGGCTTCCTCTACAAGTTAAGCAGTGTGACTGTCCTCCTTTAAATGTACTTTAGTTGAATGGATCGGTACCATTAAATGTACACTGGGACTTCAGTCCTAACCCTCCTTGAAGTAAGTGGTAAGGTCTGAGGATGGTTACTTGGTAAGGGATATATGGTCACTGGACCAGCTGCCTTGCACATCATATGGGTCGGTAAAAATAACAATAATAATAACAGTAACAAACAATGTGTGTTTTTATTGTTTTGAGTGATACCTTAAAACTGAGTTTAAGTGCTGGAATGAATCTTGGTCTACTATTTTTTTATTAAGGAGATAATTTATAAGAGGAAGAACAAAGCTGGCATACTGTATTTCTTTCTTGTGTTTGATTAGGCTTTGCCTCTTGTATATGTGACACTCAGATGGAGATTTTTATTGTTGGTTAATGAAGAGCTTTCTTGTTAAATAAATAAGCATAGAACAGTGTTTATAAAAGGACATTCTGATGCAGTAAATGGCATACTTATGAATGCACACTGAGATTTTATGCTCAATGACCCAGATTGATCTGGGGATACTAGCAATGAGCTCTGTGATATTATTAACTTTTACATTCATGAACACATGCAGATAGTACACAAGTATTCTTGTATAGTCAATAAACTCTCTTTAGTAAAATCATAAAATTAATAAGTTATGGAGCAGAATAAGAAGCTATTACTTAGATTTTCTAAATTACCAAAGTCTTAAAAACAAATCTAGATGTAAATGAAGTATTGAATTTTCTTATAAAATCTTCCAGATCTAACAAAGAATTCCCTTTGATTTCAAAAGCTGAAAGGCAAGAAGAAGGTATTCTTTAATAACATTAGAAAGATAAAAGGAGAAAATTATGAAATAACAGTCATCGACAAGCAATAAATGGATATTCTCAGCAATGACATGGTGAGTGTACTTGGGGTCTACTACAAGTGTTCAAGTCCTAGGGCCAGGGCCTTGAGCATCTTCCAGTCTGCATAGCTGCTGCTCCTGCTTAAACTTGACTACTTACTCAGACAAGGTACAGCAGTCATGTAGAGAGGGTGGAGTTGTCCAAAATAAACATCAGTAATGACTAGGCTTCATTCCATCACTTTAAACTTTGCATTTTAAGGTATCACTCTAAGCAGTAAACATGCTCAAAATCATTATTTTTATTATTATTATTATTATTATTATTATTATTATTATAAGAGTAGTTGGGAGTATAGATTTGGGTTTCAGGCCGTGATTAAGAATAGGATTTCAGCATAAGGAAGAGAGAGAGAGAGAGTTTCAGAGTTAGGAGCAGGAGGAGGGTTTAAGGTTAGAAGAATGATTGGGAATGTTAGGTTTAGGAAAATCTAAATAAACTATTAAAATTTTACTAGAGGATGCACCCCTGACTTATGGCAACAGCTGATACTGGCACCAATTGTCAGAGGTTCAGGTTACATGAGAGACAAACAATTTTAAGACCATAAGCTACATTCTAAGCAAAATACTGAAAGCAGTCCTGATAAAGCACATTGTCAATGACACAGGGGGTCTTGCCTCCATTAGTTATTAGTCTGGGCATATATTTAAGGAAATATCCTAATTTTGAGTCTTGTTGCATTCTTTAAATTTGTAAAACAGAAATTGAAAATGGCTGACAGTGAGTGTTGTTTACTGACCTTACTAAGATATTTGATGGTAGATAACATGAAAGGAATAGTTGAAAACAATAATGCATACATGCTGGTTAAGCAGCAGATCACAGCAAGTTAGAGTCAGAGGTTATCTGCACATCTAATAGGAGTTAACAGTGGTGTGTCACATGACTCTGCAGTTTGGCCACTATTTTTAAGCTATTATTCTTGGACATGAAACTGAAAAATAAGTAAGAAAATATGCTGATGACTGTAAGCATAATATAATATAATTACTGAAATAAAAGAATTCTGCAAGACAATACATACCATGGAAAGCCAGTAAAGATACTATCATAAGATCTGAAAAAAATAACCTAATTTATAATCACAAAATAACTGGTGAAATCATGGGTACATAGTTCATAGTTTTATACTAGGCTAACAACCACCAGGGCATTTATAAGTGTAGCCTGCCAATCCAATCCAATTGTGTCCCTATGTATCATGGATGTATATTAGGACAGGGTATGTTAGGAAGTTTCTCGAGGTTATGAGAGGGTGGTATGTTAGTTTGGATGTTGCTGTCTGCCTCTGTCTATCAGAGACATGGTGGCAAGACCCACGGTAAATTTCTGATTTCCCATCCATTGGTCAAGGTTATGCTTAAATACAGTTATGCATGGAGTTTGCTTCACATGAATGGGGAGCCAGTTCCAGAGCATGAGGATCCTCTGAGGTACATATCTGTCTCACCAACATGTCTTATTTATGTCACAAGCAAAATTTAAATCCTTGTATCTGATGTTGTTCATTTTGTGGATGTGTGAAATAGTCCATCAGTGCTAGATCTGACAATGACTTGTATGCCAGACATAGATTGCTTTCCAGTAACCCATAGGAAGCAGAATGCAGAGAGGCCTTTAAGTTGATCTGTACAGGAAAATGTGTTTATACCCTGGATTCTGCTAGTAAGGAGCCTTTGTGGGCATTCTAACTGTTGCATGTGTTTGGACAGGTACATGCAAAAGGAGGCATGATACTCAATGATGGGTCTGATAAGGGCTGAATAAGGTGTCACTTTGATTTACTTGGATCTGGATGCCATGCTCTTACTTATAAGCTGGGCAACATAAAATGATTTTCTTACTACTTGGTCACATGTTGGACAAAGACAGATTACTGTCTACATATTTTCCAGATCCCTGACTACAGGGACAACTCTTAGAGGTGTCTTATCGATGGAGTAAGTAGCCTGGGTAGACGTTTTACCAAAAAGCACTATAATGCATTTCTAGGTGTTCAAGTTTAGTCTGTGACTTTGGCACCAATCATTTGTCTGTATTAGACTATTATAAGATGTTTGTGTCACAGGGAAATCTCAATTTGCAGTTACTTAGCCACTCTCCTAGCTCCTATTCCCATAGCCCCTTGCAACTCACTTGTCTTATTTATTTTTATTTTGTTTTTCAGGTTATTTAATGCTACCTGTGCTTCCCTGAATCTACTTCTGGCCCAAACTTTCTGGAAAACCACCTCCTGCCAAACATCTGTGGTCTCTGTCCCTTAGTGGACTTAACAAAGTATGTACTGCTCACCTAGAAAATATATATGATGCCTGTAATCTCTGGGCTACCCCTGTGTTGGCTGTAGCTCACCTTCTGACCGCTCCCTCTCCACTACCTCATTCTCCTACTCTAACCTGCTTATCCCTCAGTCTTCCTACCCCCCACTCAGCCCTACTCCTTTACACTGTTAAGCATACCCCCACAGTCCAAACTACTCTTTCCATATACCCATTCCTCCTTTTATCTGTTTGTTTCCTCTCTACCACAGCAAGATATCCTAAGCACCCCCTTATACCTTGCCCTGCCTTGCTCTTCCTTAAGCTTCTATACTTGTGCTTTGCTACTAACCTCCTGCTACCCTAATTTCAGGCCTACTACCTCTGATTATAGCTAGAACCCTACACTCTCTTTTGTTCCTTTCTCCTCTTTCACTGATTGTTTTTTTTTTCTGGGTCCTTCCTTGTCAGTGCAGCCCTGTTCCATTCACCCTCAGTACACTCGGGCTCACTTTTCTCCCCACCCCCATTCCCACCCACCCCAGTACAGTTTCCTTTATACTTAACCATCCCTCCCCTTCCTGCCAAGCCATCCACTACAAATCCACTTCCTGCTTATCACCACTCCTACACTTTAACTTCCAGTCGAGCCTAGCATAGTCTCCTACTATACATCTTTTCCTAACGTCCTCTCTCCACACCTAATCCAAACTACTCATCACGCTGCATCTACTTATAACTGCAACACTACTCACTCTGCTCTCTATCTCTACCTCCTATCACTACTATCTCACAAATCCATTTCTCTGTTCTCCAACTTCTCACTCATACTACAGCTTTCCTACTTCTTCTTATTTTACCAACTCCCCAAACCTATTTAACACTTCTACCTCAACTTTGTATAAAAGACACATATTACAAGTTCTCAAACCATCTAATAAGACTAAATCTAAACCACCCAAATACTGTCAACCTTTCACATCAATTGCTCTTCTCACTAAAGACCTACTCTCCTCCGGGGACATCCATCCCAATCCTGGCCCCTCTACACCTCCCCTCTCCCCATCCCCCCATCTACCTTATCTACCTCCTCCTCACAATTCTCTTCCAACAACTTAACAAACATACAACCTCAGTCCCATAACTCACCTCCATGTAAACGCCTAAACTTTTATTCACTGAATATTCAAAGCCTAGCTAATTAAACTACTAAGCTGCACTCTTGGATTGCTTACAAACCCCTCACATCTGGTCCCTATCTGAAACATGGCTCAAGCCACATATCTCTAATAGTGAAATACTCCCTCCTGGCTACAACATCTACCGCTCTGCCAGACCTTCAAAGAAAGGAGGCAGTGTAGCCATTCTCTACTCTAACAGCCTTAACCTTTCACCTTACCCCACACCTATTCTCAGCTTCCACCCTGCTGAACTTCTCATTCTAAACTTTCATCTGAATCCCCACAAAAACTGGCTATTGCATCCATCTATCTTCCTCCTGGCAGCAATGTACCCATTCTGGAAAACATGTTATCCTGGTTCACTCTCAACATACCTTATGAAACACTCATCCTTGGCAATGTCAATATAGACTGGTCAAAACTCTCTACTGACTCTCCCTTGCTTAGTATTCACCTTCATGGTTTCCACCAACTCATTTCTACCCCCACTCGCTTCCAAAAAACCTCCAGCTCCATAATAGACTGGATTCCTACCAACACCCCCCATCACTACCACCAGCCCACAACCTTACCAGACTCCCTTAGTGACCATCTCCCTACCTCCATCCTGAGATATGACTCCAATACTCTTAAACCCCACATTTTCAAAGACTGTAGAAAATTATCTACATTTAATTCTTCACAGTTTAACTCTATTCTACAAAACATGGACTGGTCCATATTTAGACAACTCCCTCTAAATGATGCTGTTAACACTTTTAATAGCATTTTCCTGAATACTCTGGACTCCCTAGCTCCCTCCAGGAAGATTAGAGTGAAATCCAATCATGCTCCCTGGCTTTCAAAAGAAACTAAGTCCATCATGAAACAAAGCGACAGTGTCTGGAAAGCCTGGATCAAATCTAAACAAACACAATTTCTTCTCAAATACAAACAACTATGCAATCTTGCCTAAAAAACAGACAATAATATAATAGACAAAAAGTAATTCTATAGCTCAGGCCAGCACAAATATAATTCAACTCCTCGGAAATTTTGGACAACACTTAACAGCATCCTTTACCCAGGTAGTCCCTCAAACCCCTCCCCCTACCAAAACACAACTCCTGATGAAACAGCTACCTTATTTAATTCACATTTTATTTCCTCCATCCAAAATCTCCTACCTTCGCAACCTACCTCTTCCTCTTTACCTGACCCCACACCCGCCCCCAACACTGCTTCTTTTTCCTTTAAGCCTGTTCCCATTTCCTACATCAAATCTCTACTGCTCAAACTCAAACCCTGCTCTCCCTCTACTGACAAATTACCTCCTACCTTCCTTAAAATCGCAGCTGACTCAATTGCCTACCCAGTGACAATATTAATAAATAGATCTATGCAAGAATCTACTGTTCCTACCCTTTGGAAATCTTTCCACAATATCCCTCTCCATAAAGGAGGTAACTCCACTGACCCTTCCAACTATCGACTTATTGCCATTCTGTCCCCACTATCTAAGATACTAGAAAAATGTATCCACACTCAGCTTCTCAATCACCTTCTCAATCACAACTTACTCACCCCTACCCAACATGGCTTTTGCCCCTATCACAGCACAACTACTGCTATACTCTCCTTCACTCACACCATTGCAGAATCTTTGGACAACAATAAACTTACTTCCTGTCTCTTTCTTGACCTCTCCAAAGCATTTGATACAGTGTCTCATCCATTACTTTTATCTAAACTTGCCAACTTTCACCTATCCACGTCCACCCTCAGCTGGTTCGCTAACTATCTGTCTGGACGCGAACAATCAGTCAAATTGCTCTCTTCCTCTTCTCCTTTCTTGCCCATCTCTACTGGTATTCCACAAGGTTCCATCTTAGGTCCCCTCTTATTCAACATCTTCACCAATGATCTTTTCACCTCTTGCTATCAGTCATCTCTCATACAATATGCAGACAACTCCACAATTATTTCTGCAGCCAACAACATCTCTGACTTACACTCCATAACCCAAAAAGCTTTACTTTCCACTGAACAATGGCTTTCAAAAAACTTACTGATCCTCAATCTCACAAAAAACAATCTCTTACTCTTTCTGCCCCCTTCTCTTACTCATCATAAATCCTCCTTTGTCATTAAGTCTTGTAATAATACAGCTATCCAACCTAACACCTACACTAAACTCCTAGGGGTCATCATCGACGATGAACTAAAATTCAATCAACACATACAGCAATGCATAAAGAAAATACATCAGAAACTAGGTCTCTTATACCGGAACAAAAAATATCTCAGTCCCGAGGCTAGACTCACCCTATGACAAGCACTTCTCCTCCCCTCTCTCCTCTTTGCCGCTCCAGTTCTCACAAATATCCAAACAACTACCCTGAACAAACTCCAACAATCCTACCACACAATAGCCAGATTCATCACTAACTCCGCAAACAACACACACCACTGTATTGCTTTAAAGTCTCTACAATGGCTAGAACTCCCACAACTACTACATCTCTATCAGTTTCACATGCTGCACTCTATGCTCTTTAAACCCTCCTACTGTCCATTTATATCTCTCCTTGTCTCTATCTACACCCCATCTCTATCCCTCCACACCTCTAATCAACAATTGCTTGATATTTGCCACCCAAATAAGTCATTAGGTAAGCTACTCTACAAACACTCTGTGGCCCAAGCCTGGAACAAACTTCCCCTGGACATACGCTCAATCTCTCACACCCCACTATTTAAAAAGAAACTTAAGACACATTTACTCAATTCCAGAATTTGCCCCTGCTATGACCCTACATAGTTCTCTCCTCCCCCCACATTGGAATCACTCTCAGTTGATCCTACTCATACTCTGCACTCTCCCTCACTAGTACAGTTACATAGTATTTTTCTGAAAAAAAAAAAAAAAAAAAAACGTGCTGTTGTTTAACTATTGCTAGTGTTTATTTCTATTGTTTGCTGTGCTTGTTTACTACTGTAATGATTTATTGTACTATCTGGAGCTTTTCTCCTCGGGTCTCCACTGAAAATGGGACAAAATCCCAGTTGGACTAACCTGATTAACAAATGCCAATAAATAAATAAATAAATCAATAATCTGCAAACTTGGTTAGCCAAAGGCCCTTGACATTATCCTTTAACTCTGAGAAGTAGATTCCAAATAGGAGCAGTCCCAGTATGGGAGCACTGCGGTATCTCACTGGTGATCAGTCTCTTAGTGAAGGTGGCATCACCAATCCTGACTTTCTGAATCCTGTCTGTGAGCCAGCTGGTAATCCATTGAGTTATATAGGGGGTTATATCAAATTCGGTGAATTTGTCAACTATACCTGAGTGGGATATTGCATTGAACACTTTTATCTAAGACTAAGTAGGTGGTATGCACCCATTGTCCCCTTATCCATCGCCTTAGCGATCTTCACAAAGAAGTCTACAATGTTTTTTTAGGCATGATCTTCCCTTGACTAAACCAAACTGGGTTGGGTCCAGTGCCGGAAAGTTGCCTATGTCTTTGATGATCATTTCCATGATAATTAATTCCATGGTTTTGCATATTAGACAAGTCAGAATAATGGGTCTGCAGTTTCCGGGTCAGTTGATGGTTTACCCTTGTAAAGTATTATCACCATTGCAGGATTCCATTCTCAAAGTACAAAGCCAGTTTTGAGGCTATAGTTGAAAAGTGACACAAGTGACTCAAATGGTTCTGATAGATCATGTTTCTTACTATGTAAGAGACATTCCAGGATATTATCGGGCCCAATGAGGCTGTGTTTCTGACATTAGAAAACACTGCTAGGACCTGCTCCCTGTTAATAGTTTGGGGTGGGTTATGCTAGTAGGTATTTTATGGAGAGAGGTGAGCTGAGACGTGAGGTTTGAGCTAACTTTGTCAGCCACAAATTCACTATGTTGCTCTGCTCTTTGAAGTTGGCTCCATTGGCCAGCAGTTTGGCACATTGATGTTCTATCTTTGATGTTTTGGAAATAGCTGTAGAAGGACTTGTGGTTGGCTATAGCCTATAAAGCTATCAAGACCTTGAGCTGGAGTATGTGTGGTGTTTGGTGTTGCTTTGACTAGTACCATTTATAGGCTTAGGAGGTCGTTGAGCCTTGGGAAGATTGCTTTTTAGTGCCTTGGCCTTGTTGGACTTAGTCTTCTTAATTTCCCGTTTAGTTTAATTAGGGAAGTCCTATCATCATGAGAGCTGCTGTTCCTGATTTTAGCCATGATTTATTTCCTTTTGTTATATACCATATTAAGGCAAGGATTCCTCCAATGTGGTTTGTTTTTAGAGTTCGCTTTCAGTTTACTTCTAGTAGGTACAGCAGCCTCTATACAGCTGTTTAAATGGTTGTACAGGGTCTCTGTGAACAAATCTGCATAGGTTGTTGTAAACTCAGGGCTAGGACAGGCACTGAAGTTTCATAACCTATCCCTTAATAGGATGTAGTTTGCTTTAGAACAGCTCCTAACTGTTACAGGGTTTACTGGGGTTACTGAGTTGATTTTTATTTAAAGGGGAGGGTACAGCGCCTTCCCATTTCGGTGAGTGCCAGGTCCAGTATGTTTGACTCACTCATGGGTGTATGCACTATCTGGTCAAGAGTATTTGTGTTAATAAATTCCAGGAATCATTGTGCTTGAAAATATGAGCCAGTGTATGCTTCACAGTATATAGAGAGGGTAGTTAAAGACTCCCATAAATATGGTATTTGGTTTAATGGTGAGTGTCTCCAGTAGGTCTAGGTATGAGCTATGCGATTCTAGGGATATAGCAGATCAGTATGTGTGTATGCCTTTAAGAAGCTCTTTAGGGGCTTGCACAAGTGTATAAATACTGAGCATGCGTGAGCCTGGCTGCCATTTTGTAGTAAGCTGTTGAGATGTAAGTATGTATGTCTGTGTAATCTGTCAATCAGTTTGTTTATATTTTGTAATGCTGCTATCCATCCTGATGTGTTTCTATGTAATAAAGCATATAAATGAAATACCCCACCTGTTCATCATCTATACTAGTGACAGACAAGTGACATGATATCAGAATGGGATCCAGAAACCAAGATTCCAGACTGAGAAGGCACTCAGTTAAAGGTGGAGGAACGTAGAGGAGTGAATCATCCCTACTGCACATGTAACTCACAAAACAGGTCAGAAATTAATTTCAGGTGTTAAAACTTGCTCAGACTATTTCTTATTCACAAAATATGAAGCAAGGCATTCAGAACGTGCTAAACAAAAGTAACAGAAATATCCAAAACTAGTTATATTAATAGAAATATTCGAATAACTAAGGAAAATGTTAACGTCTGAATTGCATAAAAAGAATAAAATAAGGGAAACAAACACAATTTTTTCAGCACTACTTTTTCATATTAATCAAAGCTACTTGAGTTGTCTGAAAATATATGAAGTGTTTGCATGCATGTGCAGTATTACAATACAGTTATTTCACAAAATACAGCCATGTCCAAGCATATTTCACAAAGTACAGTATTTCGAAGAGTTTATTGTGCATTTGAATATTATTATAAGTGCTGGCTGTGTGTGCATGACCATACATAATTACAAGGGCCATTTTGCATTGTGTTTTACTATAATCTGTGGACATGGCAGAAGGTTTTCACAGACCCGTACTACTGCAGAGAACTGGAGAGTGTTTGAGCAAGAGTACTATATTTTCATACAAGATGCATTTTCTGATAAAGATGACAGTACAAAGGCATTTATTCTGCTTAATGTAGCTGGTTTAGAAGTCATAGAAAGGGAGTGTTCATTTGTGTATGTACCTGCTGTTTGTGCAGGAGAGGGGGAAAACCATCATATAGTTGTACAGGCTGAGTCAAGGGAGGACCCCGAGTGTTTAAAATGTAAATTTATTGAAATGTGTTACCCCCAAAGAATGTTAGAATGGAAAGGCACTTGTTTTACACAAGAGATCAAAAACCTGGTGAAACTTTTGCAGCATATATAACTGATTTAAGAAACAAAGCTAAAATGTGCAGATTTGGTGACTTAAGAGATGAGTTGATAAAAGACAGACATCTGTGTGGTATTAAAGATGAGCTGCGAGAAAGATTTTGCTTCATGACAGTGATTTAACTTTGAATAAGGTCATTGAGATTTGTCAGATATATGAGCTTACAGAAAAGCACGCAAATATGTTTACAAATGAGAAATGCATGCTTCCAGTAACTTCTAAGGCCGATATTGATGGTATGCAGTGCATGGTTAAAAGAAACAGGCCCGAGCACATTGGGACTGCTGCAGGTCCTTTAACACTCTGTGGGAAACCATGTAGCTTTGTAGCAAATTCCAGTGTTCACACAATCTCAGTGAAGCACAAGAGTGAGTGAGCAAACTCAAAGCATAAGCCCTCATGCAGTTTCACAGCCAGTTGTTGTAATTGTGGTGAAAGTCATGAGCCTAAAAGGAAAAAGTGCTTAGCTTTTGGTCAGCAATGTCACAGATGTAATAAGTGGAATCATTTCAAAAGGTTTTGTAAATCAAAAGGTACACATTCATTTATAAAATGGGTGCATTGAAAGAAACAAGTTGATCAATTAAAAAGCCGTGACCCTACTTTTTATGTTGATGGTGTGTCAGTGCTCCATGAAACAGTCAATGCAGTAGATTTATGGGCAAAGACTAAAGTATTTTGTACTGTTCCCATAAATGGAATGCCCATAGAGCTCAAAGTTGACACAGGTTCAAAGTGCAATGTTATGTCAGCAGAAACATTTGTTAGAGTACATGCTGGTGAGAAGCTTGATTTGGCAAAGTATGGGAAGCTTGTTGCCTATGGTGGTGAAGAGATTCAGGCCAAGGGCTCAGTACCACTTTCACGTTGCTTTGCTGGGAGAAGCTATGACTTATTATTTTATATGGTCATGAGGTATGTACAGTCATTATTAGGACTCAGAGACAGTTTAAAAATGGGATTGCTTTCATTTAATAAGGAAGTCCATCGTGTTAGCTTAAAAGACCACTGTTCTAATTTCGCCAAGTATATTTTCCCTACCCATGCTGATCTTTTAGAAGACAAATTGGCAAGCTTCCCATTGTGTACTCCATGAAGTTAGACCTAGATGTCAGCCCAGTTGTCAGACCAGGCCAGAAAGTTCCAATAGCTATGCAGGACAGAGTCAAAGTCGACCTAGATAAAATGTTGCAAGAAGGTGTAATTTGTCAGTTGATGAACCAACTGAGTGGTTATCTTCCATGGTGGCAGCTCATAAGAAAAGCTCAAATGATATCAGAATATGTATTGAGCCACAAGATCTGAACAAAGCACTGAAAAGACCTTATCATCCAATGTATACAGTCAAAGAAGTTGCAGCACTGATGCCAAATGCCACTGATTTTTCTGTCTTAGATGCAAGAGTCCTTTTTGGCAAATTTTGCTTGACAAGAAATCCTTGTTGCTAACTACATTAAATACTCCTTTTGGCAGTTACAAATTTTTAAGAATGCCATTTGGAATAAATTCTGCCAGTGAAGTCTTTCAACATGCAATGGAGCACATTTTTTCTGGGTATCCTTGTGCAATTATAGTAGATGATATTCTAGTAGGAGGTAATGGTGAAGTCGAGCATGACAGAAACCTCAAGAAAGTTCTGGAAAAAGCATGTCAAATTAATCTTAGGCTGAATCTTCAGAAGTACAATTTCAGTTAATGAGAAGTCACTTATGTTGGTCATTTGTTTACCAGTTCAGGCTTACGACCAGACCCGTCCAACAAACAGCTATTCTTGACATGCTAGCTCCACACAATGTTCAAGTCCTGCAATGTTTTCTTGTCATGGTTAACTGTCTAGGCAAGTTCATTCCAGACTTAAGCCAGCTAGCAGCACCACTCAGAGAGCTGACATGCAGCAATGTATCCTGGTCATGGTCAGAAAAACACCAAAGAGCATTTGATGTCCTGAAACAGAGCATTGGTAGTCTACCAACTCTCTGATACTATGATGTTCACAAACCAGTTACTCTTTCCTGTCATGCTTCAGAATTTGGTCTTGGTGCAGTTATTCTTCAAGGGGGTCAACCTGATGCCTATGGGTCCAGAACTCTAACCCAAACTGAAATGCAGTATGTGCAGATAGAGAAAGAACTCTTGGCAATTGTGTTTGCATGTTCAAAGTTCCATAATTAAATTTATAGTAGACCTACCCAGATCAAAACTGATCATCAACCTCTAGTCACTATTTTGAGAAAGCCTATGGATAAAGCTCCAGACAGATTGCAACGTATGATGTTGAGATTCCAGAAGTATAATTTCCGTCTCATCTACACGACTGGTAAACTTCTTTATCTTGCTGATACTTTATCCGGATAACCCAGAAATACCACTGAACAGCATGAGAATGAGAGCCTTGATTTTGAAGTCATGGAAGTGAGAAATTTTTCTTCCACATGTTATGATGAGCTTAGAATTCATACAGCCTCAGATACTATTCTACAGAAGCTCAACCACTTTATCAGCCAAGGATGGCCATCAAAGCAATCTAGTATACCTCAAGAAGTACAGCCTTTTTTTCCTTATAGAGACAAGATTTTGCCTGACAATGGTAGCATTATGAAAGGTCCAAAAGTTATTGTTCCAAAGTCCTTGCAGCCAGAGTATAGTGCTCTCTTACATCATGGCCACCCAGGAATCAACTATATCAAAAGAAGGGTGAGAAGAATAGTATTTTGGCCTTCTATGTTACAAAATATTGAGAGAGTACTTTCATCTTGTTCTGTATGTAATAGTACAAAGCCACATTAACAGAAAAAAACACTTCAACTAAACCAGATTCCCAGACTACCCTGGTCAAGTCTGCACAAAGTTGTTTCTGACAATGGTACACAGTTTACTAGTCAATAATTCAAAAGATTCATAGAAGAATGGGACTTTGTCTATGTTACCAGTAGTCCTGAGTACCCACAGTTAAATGGTCTGGCAGAACGTACAGTTCAAAGTGCGAAACAGTTACTAGAGAAGTCGAAACAAGATAATAGTGATGTTTTCCTGAATCTCTTGAATCTTAGAAATATCCCTCATGATAAACATCTTGGTTCACCTGTCCAGAGACTTCTGTTGAGACAAACCAGAACCACATTACCACCAATCAGCAGTAATTTATTGGTTCCAAGTGCTAAGAATAATAGATCAGTGAAAGCCCATCTGTTAAAGAAGCACTTATCCCAGAAGTCTTATTACGATAAGTCCAGCAAACCACTCAATGCATTACATGAAGGAGAGACAGTGAGAATGCAAATGTGCAAAGTTTATGATCAGATTGGAGCCATGAAAAATGTATGTCCAGAGCCGAGATTTTGCATTGTGGAATCACAAGGAGTAGAGTTTAGGTGGAACTGGAAACATCTGATGCCGGTGTCCAAGCCTATACCACAGCACCTAGCCTGTGAGAAAGACTCTATCTCAGAGTGAGTTATCCAGCATTCCATTTCCAGAGGACATTCCAGTAAATATCCCTGTTCCCAAGATGAATCCCAAAGTTTCTGATATAAATTTCTCACTGAAGACTGTCCCTGTTGCTAAACCCAGTTCTGATTACTATATTTCTACATCAGTTCGCATTTCCAGACCATGTTACAGATACACGTAAAGTTGGACATGAACATTTTGCTTGTTTCTAATATCAGTATTATTGCATGTCTTATTCCAATGTTACTTCATTGAGGGCAATCTACTTAAGAGGGAGGATGTAGATCAAAATGTATGTATGCCTTTAAGAAGCTTTCTAGGGGCTTGCACAAGTGTATAAATACTGAGCATGTGCGAGCCTGACTGCCATTTTGTAGTAAGCTGTTGAGATGTAAGCATGTACAGTATGTCTGCGTGTTCTGTCAATCATTTTGTTTATATTTTGTAATGTTGCTATCCATCCTGATGTGTTTCTATGTAATAAAGCATATAAACAAACTACCCTGCCTGTTTGTCGCCTATACTAGAGAGAGACGAATGACAGTGGGTAACCTATAACTTGCTTGAATATGGTATGGGGCATTGTCTACTGTGACTTGCAAATGAATAAATTCCAGGGTATCATCCTGTTTAATCAATGCAGAGTTATGCCTGCTGCTAATACAGATTGAGACTCCTCCACATTTTGCCCTCTCTATGCAGATGATGGTCTAAATGTGTGGAAGGCACTGAAGCCTTGCACTTCCAGAGTACATTCTGCAGATTTAAACTGTGCCCTGGAAATGGCACAGGTGTCAATATTCTCCAGATTGAGGAGAGTTTGTAGATATGGAATTTGTTGATAAGGCTGCTAGCACTGAGCAGTAATTCCTTTAGGTTTCTTTGGGTTTTATTTGCTATGTCAGTAGGTTTGTCAATTTGGCATTGCCTAAAAAAAGGCTCTAAGGGGGTGGATAAAGTTTTAGCCAACATTCAGAAGCCTAGGAAAGAGAGGTGCAGACCATCCTTTGCAAAACAAAGTGGTCTGTTAACCATGTCCTTCCATGCTGATAAATATTGAATCCACCTGGAAAGACACCAGAAACTAAGCCAATTATTGAAGTCAACCATCTTCTGTTCATACTGTAGCATCATCCATGGTGAAGATGGAATGCTGCTCAATGCAAGGCACATACCTGCCTGAGACACATACTCAGAGAGATTGCTAATGTTTCTCTTTATATAGTCCAAGTATGTACATCTCAGGTCATTAACACCAACAAGGACTGTGATATAATCATATTGGTACCTGTGGAGTAGTAACTTGAATGCATTTGTAATTTGGTTGATCCGGCTCCAGTTAAGCAACTAACCATTATCTTCTTGACTCTGGTAAATGGGGCATCTGTGTTTCATACAATGGAGTCCCTTGTGACAGAGATTCATATTGCAGAATATAAGGGCTAATGATTACCATGGGAATGTAGGGCTAGGGTTCTTAAGAGCCTCACAGATCAGCAGCCTAGAAAGTAGCTATGAACCTATGAATAAGAGTCCTGAGTAATGTATTGGCTTGCTTTATGGGCTTTACTCTTGGGGTTTCACTGGATGTAGGAGTATGTGTGGTGTTTGGTGTTGCTTTAAGTGAGTACTTTAGAGATTGCTGAGGGTAGGTGCTACTGTTTATAGGCTTAGGAGATCTTTGAAGTTTAGGAATATTGCTTTTTTTTAGTGCCTCAGCATAGGTTGGTCTAAGTGTGTGGTGGACTATGTATGGTGGATGTAGTGTGTACACTCTTAACAACCTTCTTTTTATGCAAGATTTTTGTCTCCAGTGAAACTGTGTATGTGCATCTCTCTTGCATATTGTGCTCAGGACCTCCTCGGAGTGTGGCTATGGTGCCAAGCAGATGGGAGTTCTGGGAAAATGAGCAGGATACAATTTTAGGGAGGTTTACTCAAATGCAACACTGGTTTCATGGGTGGGCACTTAGTATTATGGATATATGGAAAACAATGGGTGGGAAAGTAGTTAAATAGGCAACACAACAGACAATAGCAATTAAAGAGGGGAGAGAAGGACTTTGGAAGCCAGATTACCAAAAGGGGTGGAAGCCGGAAACACAGCTTTTAAAAAAGGGTTGGAGGGTTGAGGAAAAAATTAAAACTGGATCTCTGGTTATAATTTCAGAAACCTTTAGCTTAATGCCTCAATGTATGTATGGTAGGGGATGGGAGACTCAATGTACAGGGGAAAACCAGTAGCAAGGTAATCAGAAAGGCACTGTAATGCAACTTTAAGCAAGTATATATAACTATAAAAAGTAATGAAGCACAAATTCTGGAGCAGAATTCACAAAACTGCCACAACTGCAAAACCACCACAGATTAAAGCACCAGACTACTGGAACACAACTTTAAGCAGATATATACAGCTACGAAAAGTACTAAAACACAAATCCTGGAGCAGTGTTCACAATACTGCTACTGCTGCAATGCATCCACAGACTAAGGCACCAGAATGTGCAGAAATTTACCAGGAATACTGTAATAAATGACTAAATAAGGCTCATATATGGTAGTACATGACAGTCCTGCCACAACTGTGAAAGAAGCTGCATGAGTGTCCAGTCCATTATATCATTAATAAAGATCTAGGAACAATGGTTTAAAAAACAGTTTAAGCCAGTGTTTATGCACCAAAGTCAGCAAGGAATATTCAGTGATATATCTGCTCAAACATGGTATGACAGCATTACTGTTCCACTTTAGAAATCACTGATCAAACTCATGTTTGAATACAAGTTTTTTTTTTTAAATCAGCTGAAACAACATGAAAAAGATACATCAGCACCTTACTAGAAAACGCATAGGGTTAGAACACCTGCACAATTCAGAAAATCTTCAGGCATTGTCATTATATTCTGTCAGATCTGGTTCTATATGGTCTATATCTGGGCTGTATTACTGAGTCAGCTTATAACAACTAAAGGAATATACCAGCAAAATAAATATAAATGTTAGAAAATACTTGAGAGATACATTCCACAATATCTTACAAGATTCTGGAATAATGTATGCACGATAGTAATATGAGTTATGACAATTAAGCTCTTTAAAAGCAACAGGTAGTAAGCTTGACAACTGAACCTGTGAGTGTATATGACTTTTTGCAGTATTGCACAGAACCAGAACTTTGCAGTTTTAATGGCCATCAGTACTTTAAAGGTTTCATTTTATCTTGTATACATTTTTGAAACCTAATAATTAAATTTGTCCTTAACAAATTAGATTGCATTACACAGGCAAACCCATTTCAAATGGATTCCCTGTGACAGGTCAATTTCCAGCCCACCAGTTACAAATACAGTGATGTAAAATCATTAAAACATATCTGATGTACCTGCAGGTAACAGTATTGACTGTGCACTTTAAATTTTTCTAAATTTCAAGAAAAATACCCTGTGGTTAGTATTCTCTATCGTGAACTGAGGTAAACCTATAGTCACAGACGGGTCTACTTTATGCACTCGAAACACGAAAAACCTGAATCCGAATAGTGCCACACATAAAGAGCAAACCGCGAATATGTCGAATGCACTAAAGTGCGAAATTTAAAACCACAAACCATCATAGTTGGCCAACCCACCACCCACAACACACTACCTACCCAAACACAATACAAAAAACACATGCATACACTAACCAACACCCTACTTCTAACCCTAAATTAAAGCACCAAAACCCTACTGCTAACTATACATTAACCCCACATACACAACTATCTATGCACTATCCTTAACCCCTCACTAACCGTAAGGTCCATAACTACCGCACACTTCCCCTATGGAGCTATACCCAAACAAACTAAATATTCCACACACATACACTGAACAAAACCCTACACTAAACCTTACATACATTACATACACAAAACCTTGCATACACTACCTACCTATGCACTTACCTTAACCCCTCCCTAACCCTAAGGTCCGTAACAATCGCACACTTACCTTATGGAGCTATACCGCAGATGGGCCAACTATGCAAATTCGATATTTCCACTTTCGCAATTTCATTCATTCAACGTATTCGTGGTTTGCTCTTTACGTGTCATGCTCTTCGGGTTTTTCAACTTTCGAGCGCTTAAAGTAGACCCGTCACAGACATCTTAATGTATGTTATGATAATTCATTAATCCTAATCTGATCAACATCAGTGTACATTTCTGTCCTCTTCCTCCCAGAATTAGATTTTTGTGTCCAAAGCATCTTACTGATGAAATTGTTTTCAATTTTCTACACAGGACAATCCAAGTACTGATCTATCATACACAATGAAAATCCCTTTACTCGACCATACACTAATATGCATGTGATATGTCAGTCATATTGTTAACAGACAGTGTTAAAGGGAAAACTACTGATCCATGGGGAGAAGCCATTCCATTTTATGTCTTTGTCATCATAAACCAAATTCAAAATTATTTAAAACCACTAACGGGAAAGTCAAAATGTTTGCAGTATTTAATAAGAACAAGAGGTAACAACAAATGAAATGCATTTAATAGGTGCTGAAAAAATGATGGCTACAAATTTTTTAAAGTGAAATTGTTCTTAAATATATTTAATAAGATCAAGTAGTACTGTATTGGCACATTTAAAGGTGTAAAAGTGATGTTGAATCCTAGCATATTGTGTGTTTTAGTCTGATTATTTCAGGAAAGTTGGGATAATAATCTACACGTATGAAATGCATGGCTTCATTGAACAGAGTGCTCACTCTGTTCTCTTTACTATGAGGATGACTATATAGCATATCAGTTATCTCTACTTTTAGATTGTTGTTGTGGTATGCACCACTTATGGTATAACTTTCTAGTTGTTCTGACTGATTCAGGATTTCTGGTCAGAACATTTTATCTCTTGCTTTTTCTTTGTAGTTTACTTTTCCCATGTATGATTTTTGTCCTATTAAGTCAAATGGGAGCTATTATTTTATTAAATTTAAGCCCTAGAAATAACTTATTTCTTCCTTCAAAGATTCTGTTTTTAGTAGTGATGTTTGTTCTAGCCAACCCCTCATTGCAAACTATTTCTCTAACAGCAATTTCAAGTCCTTGCCAGTACATTATTAAGTGTGACTTTTTCTTCTGCTTCAGGTAGTTGCAAAAATTCTCCAGAGAATCTCAAATTCTTTCTCTAGTGATGCTTCATATTTCTCTGGTTTATGTGCTATTTTCAGTATATCTGCTTTGTGCATTACCATGTTTCATCTTTATTCTACTTGATATCATGCATCTATTGATTAAGTAATATATTTGATCTCAGATGTGCTTTGTACATCAATCTAACAATCTTCTAAACATTATTTAAAAGTATCTGTAGACACTAAATGTCCTTCTCATATACATATTCATGGCATTTCTCAAGTCTGTACACTATTGCTAACAGATACTGTTTTGATATGACCATATTCTATTGTGCATCTGTAAATGCTCTTGACCCATAGCCAATATGCATGATCTTTTGTACAATTACATCTCCTACATTATTCTGTTGAATCTGCAGTTAGACTGGAGTATTCAAAACATAGTATATTAACATCCTCCCTACTACTGTACTACAATGTGTCCTTCCTTAGTCTATCTGATGAATCTCACCATTTATTGGGAATGAAAGAGTTTTACGTTGATTTTCCAAAATGTAAGACTGTTTCGACCTCAGCAGCTTGCCACTGTTCCTCAGCCCAGCTGCCCATGACTGACCATTGGCCCACTAGAGGATATCCCTGATAGATCACAGAGTGGCTCTGCTTCCTGGCTTATTTGCAGTAGCCAATCTGGGATCTTCACACTCAACCTTTGCATCAAGCTTTGGCCACTCCCTAGCTAAACTCATTGGTCTGCTTTCCTGTGACCAGTGACTGACTGGTTATCAGTTCAATCCTGATTGATAGGTTGCTGCTTTTTTTTGTTGTTGTTTTCTTTTGTTTTTTTTGTGACAGGGCATTCCCATTTGTTAGACTTACACATTTTTAAATTGTGTAGGTTAATGGGTCCAACGATACTAGGCTAGCAATCACTAGGGCCTTTATAAGCCTAGCCATGCATCCTAAATATCTGTCAAGTTCTGGTACCCTTGATCAGTGTAAACAAGGGCCTGGAAGATGAATCATTACAGTCTGCCTGTGTCCATTAGAGGCATAGCTTCCAAACCAGGAATGAATATCTTGTTTCCCATCCAATTGTCCAAGTTACACATGAATTTGGTTAGGGAGGAATTCTGTTTCACATGGATATGGAGCTCTTTCCAGAGAATGGGTAGTCTCTGGGATATATACCTGTCTCTCCAGCAGGTCATATTTACATCACAGGCAAAGTTTAAGTTTTTACACTTGGTAATTCTAGTGATGTTTGCTTTGCAGATATACAGCAGGTCAATTAAGAGTAGGGTCTGATAATGTCTTGTATGCCAAGCATAGATGTCCCCTCAACATCCTGTAGGAAACAAAATAGAAGGATAGTGCTTTGACGCAGTCTGCATAGGACATGTTACTTCTCCCTGTGTACTTTTAGTAAGGAACCTCTGTGGACATTACAATTGTGGCATGTGCCTGGTTAGGTACATACCAAAGGGAGCATTGTACTCAATGATAAGTCTGATGAATGTTAAATAAAGTGGAACAATGACCTCCTTGGACCTAGATGCCATACCTTTGTTTATAAGTAGCAAATCATAGAATGATTTCCTCACTTCTGTAGACACATGATGGTCAAAGGCTAGATTCCTATGTGTCTCCCCAAGTCCCTGACTACTGGGTTGACTCTTAGGAGTACATTGTCAATATGATAGTTACCAGGGATGGATGACTTTCTGAAGGACACTATTATGCAATTCTTAGCATTTAGTTTTAGTCCATGGCTCTGACACGTTATTTGTCTGTGTCAGCCCTTCCTGAAGAGCATTAGTGTTGGTGGTGGATTCTATGACTGCTGCTAATATGCAATTTTCTGCAAACTTGGTGAGCTGGAGGCCCAAAACACTGGCATCTACTTCTCTGAAGTCAAGGCCAAAAAGGAGCGGTCCCAGTACCAGTCACTGAGGGACACCGCTTGTGACTGGCCTCTATGTAGAGGTGCAATCCCCAATTCTAGCTTCCTGGGCCCTGTCTGTAAGCCAGTTGGCTATCCACCGGGTGACATAAGTGTTTATACCTAACCTCTTGAGTTTGTCAACAATGCTCAAGTGGGGTATTGTGTCACATGCCTTGGCCAGGTCAGGGTAGGCAGTGTGAGCAATTTTGCCTTTATCCTTTGATTTGATGACATTCTCAAAGAAGTCCATCAGGTTTAGTAGGCATGACTTGCACTTATCAAAACCAAGTTGTGTTGGGTCCAGTGTCTGGAGGTTTCATGATGTCATTATTTACTATTTCCATTATAACTCTTTCCATAGTTTTGTATATAAGACTAGTGAGGCTTATGGATCTGTAGTTTCTATGGTCTGTAGATGGCCTACCTTTGTCCTGAGGTATGACTGCTGCTGTTCAGTTCATTAGTCACAAAGCCTGCTTGGAGGCTATGGTTAAATAGTGATTTCAGGTGTCCTGATAGGTCATATTTCATTCTATTTAGAAGACATCCTGGAATATTTTATGAGCCCATCAATGCAGTGCTGTTGGCCTTAAAGTAAGCACTGAGGACCTGTTCCCTAATGATAACAGGGGGAGGAGTTATATTTGAAGGTACTTTTTGGGGGGGTGAGGAGATGAGAGGGGTAAAGTTAGTTTTGAATTTGTCTAGTAGTAGGTTTGCTAAATCTCAGTATAGGTGGCTCCATTAACAATGAGCTCTATACACAATTGTGTATTGCGTTTGAGGATGCAGACATAACTAAATATGTTGTGGTTGTCCTTGGCCTGAGAGGCCAACTTTACCTCAGAACTGTCTTTGGTAGACTCTGTTTTTCACTGAGTTGTTTGTTTAGTTTGACGAGAGTGATTTTATCCTGTTTGGAGCTACAACCCCGTAGTTTTTGTCATGATTTTCTTCCTTCTGTTATAGAGCCTGTTGCTGTTGTGATTCCTCCTGGGTGGCTTATTTTTTGAGTTAGTTCTGTACTTATTCCGGGTGGGTACAGCTACCTCTAGGCAGCTATTAACATGCTTGTATAGATTACTGTGAACAGTTCCACATAGGCAGCAGTGTCCTCAGGGTTTATGGGGGCTTGAAATTTTGCCAGGTCATTACTTAATAGTAGGAAATTAGCCTTAGAGTAGTTTTTGAACATTCCAGGGTTAGCTGGGGTTCTGGATTTTATTTTTACTTCAGAGGAGACCATTTTTTTTATCTTATCTATGTTATTTGAATGGTTTGCTTGAGATTCTTTTGTGTTTAACTAACTAATAATAATGAGAAATGCTGCAGTTTGTAATAGTCTGATGAAATCCATCTAATGGATAAAAGCACTAAAATGTTTATTTTTTCGATAAAATTCTGTAGTTTTGCTATTTTCTATAATAGGACCCATCTCTTCTCATGTGTTTATTTTGGACTTTATTTCTGTCCTCTAGAGCAGGCAGATTGCTAAAAAGCACATACTGAATGTGATAATGCCTGAATTCTTGACAATGCAATAATTTTCTGAATTTCTTATTTTTTTTTTTACTGTAAGCCATTATCAGCTATGATATTATCAGATATTCTGTGTTTTAACAATGTAGACTGGCAGGCATTAATATCAGTTTGCTTACTGTGACCATCATTTTTATAATACTTGAAATAATGGTCTTAAGATATAAGATACGGTACTTTTTTAGACTGAAGCAAAAGTGTACCACCTGGTCTCCAGAGATAAAGATGCTTTTTTTTTCCCCAGGATGATCACTGGTTAAATCATTTAATGTTTCTTCAGGATTGTTGTTATGAAATAACTTCCAGATGGGGTAGCGCTAAGCTACTTATTCAATTTCCCTTGGTATTCCTTGCCAATACATTATATTTCTTTACTCTTTCTTTGAACTTGACTACTCCAACATTTCAGTCATAGACTCCCTCTCACAAGTGGAAGGGACATAATCGTGATCCTGGCATTGTGAAAATAAACTGCCATTCCAGCTTAAAACATTAAATTCTACACGCCTCTGTAACAAGTTTAAAGTGTTTTTCACTGAGACAAGCCTCACTCCATCCCCTGACATGTGCAGCTGTGCCAAACCACCCTGCTAACATGGTATCTGGCAAATACATCCTCAGCACTGAGAGACTTGCATTTATGGCACACAACATGCTTCATTTAGTGTCTCAAGCTTTATTTTTGAGTTGACTGTGAATTATTACTTTATCAACACTGTGCTTTTCTGACAAAAACTTATCTGGCTTAAACTTGCTGTGATAAACTTGATAGATTAAATAAAAGCTTCTCACTATACTCTGTCTCATACAAGATGCTTTGTAGTGATCTTTGCTTTGCCTTCCAAGCCTTGAAAGATATTACCCTGCTCGATCTTTTACACTTACACTGAACAAATAGCACCATCAACACCAGCACCAAGGACCTTAACATTCACTCACTCATAAACAGAGCGTAGTAGCATGATAGATTCTTAACCCAGTGAATCTCTCTACATACCAAGCAGAACAGTACATTGGATGCATTAAAAACTAGTCTGGATGATTAAATGGGCAATCATAAATTCAACCCTGCAGTATGACCCATGCGACCCCTCAACTGGAGACCCTAACTCATTCAGTTATTCTTGGGGTTTGTTGGCTAGGCTTCTCAGTGATCATCTGCACTGCATGCCTAGTATATACATGTGAATCTATGAACTAAGAATCTAAGTAACAGGTACAATTTATATCCTCCTTGAAAGAAAAATAAAAAAATGAATTTCTTTCCTTACTGGTTATTTTTGCTCAGGCTAGTATCTCAGAATATATTCTTTCAGTCGCTGCATTTCTAAGTTGGTATTGTAACATTTATAGACCATATTTATGTCTATCATTGCTAACAAAAAAAATATCAAATGTATATTTTTTCTTTGTCCACTAACTTGTCATGCTCCTTTATTAAAATATGTTACTTTTAAACTATCACCTATGTGAATTTCCTGTCTGGTTTGTAGTTCACCTTCAAATCATACTTCTGTGTATTAAGTAACATCAAGTGTAATCTCAGACGTGCTTGTACAAATCATTAATAAATATGCCTTGCAACATTTTGTGCTGTTCCCATATGAACTTTGACCACAGACATATTCATAGGATTTGTCACGTCCATATACTATTAGTTAGAGTTCCTTTTCTATTTGCACATGTTTTTGTACATATGTAAAAGGTTTTGACTGATTATTTGTTGCAGACTTACAGATCCCAGGTTATTCTGGTTTCTACTTACAGCACTAATGAATCATTCACATCATAATAGTTTAACATCAGTGCTTCTGCAAGTTTCTTGGGTATGTCAAAATCTTTTTACATTCACAGCTCTATTTTCAATGTATATTTAATGTTGTCTGCTTTCTTGGAAGCATAGTTATCTCAAGCATATTAGATATAAACTATAGAAAGGGTTGTATTAATACTATAAACTTCAATAATGCGTGCCTGTCTTCTGGGTTTAGCATTGTCCAACTGTCCTTCTGGCATTAGAAAATGATCCATCTGTTTCAGTCATGTTTAGTTTACATTTGTTGTTTTTTTTTGTTTTTTTTGTTTTTTTTTTTTTTTACTTGAAAGTGTCTTTTTATTCTATGTTTAGCAGCTATCAGTTGCCTCTCATGGTTTTCTTGTGGTTGACACCAGACTAATAGATCATCTTTTAAGACTTTAATTAGTTACACACCAGCCCTTTGAAACACATTTGGTCTTTATTTAATGTCAAATGAAAGTCTCAGAGGTCTGTTTTTCCTAATTTATATTAAATGTATACACTTTGGGTTCTGTACATTTATCTGTATCTACCACCATCTCAGTGTTATGTTTAGACCTGAAAACAACTTAGTATTTGACATTGTAACTGCAAGCAATGAGCAATGTTTTCATTTTATTCTGATCTTATGGATTAATACTTATTTGCAACTTGTCTTGCCTTACAGAAGTAACCTCACTATTTATCCATTTTACTAACTTATATTACTTTATAATGAAAACCAAGGCTTGTATTCACTTTACTTCTTGATCTGTTCATCTTTTGAATATTAGTTGTTCTTACTTTAGAACAATCATCTTTGGCATAACATCATAATTTGAATAAATATGATATTCTCCTTCCTTACCTTGCAAATAAATTAACATAATTGTGAAGGATATTGTTGATATAGATTTGTACAGCATGTCTATTGTACTATTTGACCCTTCCAGGATGTACAGAGGGGCATTTTTTGTCTTTTGTTTTACTCCATACATTAAAGTTATTGCCCATTAAGAATGTGCACAAAACTTTTTTTTGCTGAGTCTGTTAGCCTTGGGACTTCAAAAATGTCTTCAGATAGAACACCATACTCTGTTTTTAACTCTAGTTGAAATGCAACATTTTGCTTATTTTCAGTATTTCATGACAGCTGACTTGCATTCTTATTTCACTATTTCTGATCTATTTTCAGACTTTGAACTCATTTCTCTTTTGCATTCTTATTTCACTATTTCTGATCTATTGCTAGACTTTGAACTCTTTTTACTTTACTACTGCCATTAAATAACCTTTTTTATATTTCTATTCAGTGCCATTCAAAGTTCATTTTACACATCTGAGTAAAATGATCATTTGTACCACAGCTTCCACAAAACATTTTGTTCATGCTTATCACTATACCTATTTCGTACGATGTGACTTTTGACTATGCTATACTTCCTGTACTTCATGGCTCTCCTCATCACTATTGCTATTACAAAGAATTCTCATTTTTTTCCCATTTTCACCTTCTTATCTGACTCATATTTTGAATTAGGCACTTCCATTTCCTCAGTTAACTCCCTTTGTTGTGTACTTGTAATTTCACTCTACCATCATCCACAGCTTTTGATGGGGTTGGGGCTACTTCTCTTAATAATTTGACCATGTTTGATCATTTTTATGATATAAGCTACTTCTTTTAAATTCATAGACCATTGGCTTGATTGTTTAGCTTAGTAACACACATGTACAGCCTCTGTAGACCTGTGTACTCTTGTAAAGAACATGTAAAATCAATAAAATGTTCTTTATAAACTCACAATAATACCTGAACTTTTCTCTAAATGTTGTTTTTCTGTCATTCTTCTCTTCTTGAAATGTAAATATTTTAAATCCTTTCTCAGCCCTCCTAGCTATTATGCTCATTGTAAAGAATACATTGACCTTCTGGATCCTCAGCATCTGTTTTTCCTCTAAATTACCTTGATACAAGTGAATTTTGGAGGTTGCATTGAAACAATTT
The DNA here is from genome assembly GCF_019279795.1 of Protopterus annectens. Taxonomy (NCBI): domain Eukaryota; kingdom Metazoa; phylum Chordata; order Ceratodontiformes; family Protopteridae; genus Protopterus; species Protopterus annectens. Next base: position 299,246,800 of record NC_056740.1, read on the forward strand.
TTTTCTCATTATTATCACTTCTAACGTCAGGTGACACTGGATGCTCATCAGGATACAAATAATCTGTGGATGTGTTTTCAATCACAGTGATGAACTTACTATATAACAAAGACATGCACCATGTTGCATGCATCCTGTAGGTAGGGCCTACATATTTAAATATATGAAGATCCACGTGCTACCCTAACATCAAAACTATTTGGCCTGTTTGCAGTTTGCCTTCCCTGTAGTAGTATTCCTACATAAGCTATCTGTTATTAAAACTCGAGTATAGCCTCACTCATGTGCTGAATCCTTATTCTGTACATACAGAACTTTAATTTCTTATTTAGGGACATGTTTGCTTCTACTGAGTTAGTGATTTTATGGATTGTGTTTCAATATGTAAACCAGAAAGTCTGTTGCACTTTGCTTTAGTGGTTTCTGATTGGGGCTCATGCCTTTAAATGCTTTATGAAATGTTAGGACAACTGACTTATTTCTGACAAGATGCTGCAGAGCTGATTTGAGGTATTCAATGCCATTTTGTTTTGCGATGTGTTATATCTCTTCTGAGATCAATTATAGTCCATTATTGGTAACAGTCTGCTCTGGCAGGCCTTTCTTTGTGAATATTATTTGTAATACTAAAATAACCTTTTGAAAGGTGACATGTATCATGCAAATAGCCCCTTGCCACTTAAGTATGCATCTTTGTAATTAAGAACAAGTCCAAGTAGAGCCATAGGAAATCAAAATGCATATGCTATCTTGACAATGATTCCAATTTCCAAACATGCAAGGTACTTATGGTGGTGAATTATGGATGATATGTCATCCAATATAAGTTGTTGTTAAATAATTAAGCTTTCTGCCAATATCTGCCAGACATACAGCTACCACCAAGAGACTTCATTTTCACAACTTCCAACTTCTCCTGGTGTTTAACTTAGCATTATTCCACTTCTACACTAGTTCTTCTTGGCATATAAAAAATGTATTGCCTTTATTTTCCAGCTGCAAATGCTAGGTATGGTGAATCAACATCTTTTGACCTTTCTTTTATGACACTCATACACTTCAGACAATACAGGGAGGTTATTTTGGCATTTCCTTCTGGATGAGAGCAATCTTTAAATCTCCTACTCTGCATGTGGCTGCTGAGCGTCCCTGGCCTTTAACTTCGTATTTACTATTTGTGCAAACTACTTTTACCAAATTTTTCTACTTCCAGTTGTGCCCTGCTGGACTTCAAAGACCAGCTATATTCATCTACCTTACCCTGCTTGTGTATCTCCTCACCTGGGTAACCAAAGTATTCCCTGGACTGAACTCCAAGATAAACTAAGATTTTGTGCAAACTACTTTTACCAAATTTTTCTACTTCCGGTTGTGCCCTGCTGGACTTCAAAGACCAGCTATATTCATCTACCTTACCCTGCTTGTGTATCTCCTCACCTGGGTAACCAAAGTATTCCCTGGACTGAACTCCAAGATAAACTAAGATTGTATGTTAAATAAGGTTCTACCTTCCTCTACATGTATGTGTTAGTGTTGTGATACTTGCTAGTTGTCTAGTTTAAACCGTCAGAACAGCCAGCAGCCATACCCCCTCTGCTAGCTTTCTTGTACTTCATACCCCCCTTACCAAAGTCATCCCAGCCTTTCTAGTATTTCTAACCCCTTCAAGCCTTTCCCTTCTGAATTATTTTTTACTTCCAGCCTTCTACTGTGGTCTCCACTCATTGTAATTGCAGATTTTGACCACTAGATGGCTGTCTTCACCCACCTCTAATTTACTTATCTCAGTACTTTCGACTTACTATAATTTATAAACCATAATATCTCGCCCTCCTCGTCTTCATCTCTTCCCTATACTAGCCCTTATTCTCCCTACAGCCTCTCAATTCTTTCTTTCATTTCGTTACACCCACAACCTCTGCCTTCCTTACTTACCTTCCCCTGTTCTTACCTTCTACTATACTGATTGTTTTTCTCGCCTTCCTGCTGTGTCCATCCTTTGGGTCTCCCCACGCTCCATTTGCCCTGCGGGCTCACTCCACTCCCCTCCCCTACCCCCAAATCTGACCCTCCCCAGTACACTTACATTTATTCTAACTCAGTCTCTCCTCCCCCACACCTCCAACCAATCTCATCTCTACACCTCCCCTACCCAAAATCCATTCAATTAACTATTGCCTCCCCCCTCTCCATCCTATATCTTCCTGCTCTCTCAGTCACACTCCTCCCTCTTTACCCTAAAACACTCCCCACAACATCCTGAAACTTCCCTTTATACTTAATTCAATCAATGATGACATCTCCACTTCCACACTCTTTTCTCATCTCGTCTATAATTACTCTGCTCCTAATAACTGTTTTCTCTGCTACCTCCTATTCCTCTTACAAACTTCATCCCTCCTCTCCCCCCCCAACTCCACTGCCCTTCACCATCTCCACCCCTTCACATCCCACTTTCACATCATATCCCCCTGTCTAATGCAACCAAACAGACTTCACTATTTTAAACTCAAACTGCTACCCTACTCAATTAAATATCATACTCAAAAAGCAAAATTGTTCTTCCCACAAACTACTATTAGTAATTCAAATTCCTGTTCCCTTCTTCCTCTAACCTGCTTTTCCTAGCAGGAGACATCCACCCCAACCCTGGACCTCAGACTAGTACTAACTTTTCTCCCCCTACCTCACCCAATACTTCCAACCATAAATTCCTTAAGCTAGTTACAATCAATACCCAGGGTTTAAAAAACAAAATAGCTCTCTTCCATGCCTGCCTTAACCATACTTTACCAGATATAGTAGTAGTCTCAGAGACATGGCTAAAACCCCACATTACTGACTCTGAGATCCTTTCCCCTGGCTTTCAAGCACTCAGATGTGACCACCAAAATAAAAAAGGAGGAGGAGTAGCCTTAATTTATACTAGCCTACTGAACCTCAGTCCTTACCAAAACCCCATTCCTCAATTTAACAATGCTGAACTAGTCATGTGCATACTCAAAATGAATAATTATAAAAGTATTTGCATTATGGCCATCTACATGCCCCCTGGAAATAATATATCCACTCTTGAAAACATTTGACTATGGGCCTCAACTAATATTAAACTTGAGACATACATATTAGGTGATGTGAACATAGATTGGAACAAAATTAATAACAATAATGCCTACTTTTCTATCAATCTACTCAACTTCACTCAACTAACAAATGGCATTACCAGACCTAATAGAATCACCCCCCCCCCCCCCAGGGTCCACTCTGGAATGGATCTTAGTCTCTCACCCTAACAAGATATCACACTCTGGTATCTTACCAGACACCATGAGTGACCATCTCCAAGCTTTCATTCACCGAGCAACCCACTCCTTCCCTCACCAACACCAATATACCTATACTCATAATCTCAAAAACTTTAACTCTTCTATATTCTCCAAGACACTTAAACTAACAAACTGGAACAGTCTAAAATTTCTTTCCCTAGATAAAGCTGTAGACTTCTTTACTACAACCTTCCTAGCCATTCTAAATGCCCAAGCCCCACCTAGAACAAAGCAAATAAAACCCAACTCCACCCCATGGCTAACTAAAGACACTAAATCACTTATGCAACAAAGAGACAAGACCTGGAAACTTTACAACCAGAAGAAATTCCCTGACACCCTCCTGAAATATAAGCAACTCCGTAACCTAACCAAAAAGCATATTACAAAAGACAAAAATTCCTATTATGCTAAACTACAGTCTACCCATTCAAAAAAAACAAAACAATTCTGAACTCCATCAACTCTCTTCTGCACCCAGGTACAAAAAACAATCCTTGTCCTGATAACAATAAAACAGACACAGAAATTGCCATTCTATTCAACTCCTTCTTTACCAACTCCATAGCTGAACTCACTAAGACCTTCCCCAATCACATCACCTCCCCTCCACTCAATCCCACCTTCCCTTCCTCTACTCTACTCAAGTCTCCCTCTCCCAACCCTCCACCCACTTTTCATCTAAAACCCATCTCTACCTCTTACATCAAAAAGCTTCTCTCCAGACTCAAGCCATGCTCCAATGCCTCTGACAATATCCCCACACTCTTTTTAAAGCTTGCTGCAGATGGTATCGCCACCCCCATCAGCATTCTCATTAACTGATCCATTCATGAATCTTATGTCCCCAAATTGTGGCATGCTGCCTTTATCCTACCTCTTCACAAAGGAGGCAAAAACAATAACACCTCTAATTTACATCCAAAAGCCATTCTCTCCCCAATCTCAAAAATTATTGAAAAATGCATCCACCTACAACTTATGCCCTTCCTTATCAATAACAACCTCCTCACCCCTACTCAACATGGCTTCTGCCCTGGCCATAGTACAATAACTGCTCTCCTCTCATTTTTAGACATAGTAAACCACACTCGTGACTCTGGTGAAATTGTATCCAATGTCCTTCTTGATCTATCCAAGGCATTCAACACTGTCTCTCATTCCCACCATCTAACTCACCTCTCTAACCTCAGTCTCTCTCAATACTCCCTTACCTGGTTTAAGAGTTATCTTTCTGATAGATCCCAGGCTGTGAAATGGCAAACTGGTACCTCAGCCTTCCTTCCTACCCCAACCGGGGTTCCCCAGGGTTCGATACTCGGTCCAATGCTCTTCAATGTATTTATCAATGGTTTCCATGCTGCCATTCCCAACACTAAAATAGTGCAGTACGCAGATGACTACTTCAATCTGCTCTGCTCCTAATCTTCCTGCTCTCCAAGCAATTACCCAATCTGCCTTTATAACTACTGAGAACTGGATGCTTCAAAACCACCTCTCCCTTAATGCAAATAAATCCAAAATCCTACTTTTCTCTCCCTCAAAAAAAAATTCCCCTTGACAAACAATCTTTCAATATTATCAGCCATGCCAACTCCTCTATAGAAGTTGTCCCCTTCGCTAAACTTCTTGGTGTTACTACTGATGAACTCCTGAAATTTGATACTTATGTCCAATTAAATATTAAAAAAAAACATCAAAAACTTGGTATGCTATACAGAAACTCTCACGTCCTCTCTCCTTCTACAAGGCAAACTCTTGCCACTACCTACTTACTATCATCACTATTATATGGTGCCCCTTTACTAACCAACCTTGCTTCTTCCATCTCTTCAAAACTAGAAATCTGTTACAACAAAATCTCCAAATTCGCTACCAAATCTAAACACTCCTCCCACCATTGCATCTTTCTACACATGCTAAAATGTCTAGAGCTTCCCAACTACCTCGACTACCTCCAACTCACTACAGCCCACAAATTAAACTTTAAACCTAGTGCATGCCCTGCTTTAACAAATATCCTACCATCTTATACTCCTCACAGACCCCCTAAGATCTGCCCAACAAAATCAACTTTCTATTTTCAAACCAAAACGTCCCGCTGGCCAGTCTCTGCTATCCTACTCCTTAGCAAAAAAATGGAGCAGTCCCCCCCCCTTTGAACACTTCAAATCCCACCTCCATTCCCACCTCTCCCATAATTGGAAATGTAATTGCTCTCTACCCCCCCTAATCCTTCTAAACTCACTCCTACATGTACTTCATTAAGGACTTCTACACCATCCTGTTTTTCCGCAACAGCTTCCCCTCGCCAATTCTAACATAAGTTCTAAACCTTTAATGTACATAATGTAAATACTATACATAGCTTTCTTTTCTCTACTCTCTCTCCCTATATATGTCTTCCTTCTAAATCTATATAAAATTGACTAATAAATGACACTATCTAAAAAATGTGTCCAACATTTTTCTACTAAACATTAGCCTCTTTCTCCTCTGCATATCTGCCTATCTCTTATTACACTTGAATAATTTTCCAATAAACAATTGTCTCTTTCTCTACTAGTCACCTGCCTCTCCCTCCTTTCCCCACATTTTGTGTATATATTCCTGTTACTCTTTTCACTTTCCAATGGCCATCCTACTGACTATGTATGTATATCATGAACTATCCTCAAGTTTTCTATCTTTTTTTTAATGTACTGTATTTTTACTATATCTCACTGTATCATTTTACATTTGTTTAAAATATGATATAATGTTGCTTTATTTTTAATTTTTATTTTTGTAATTTCGGAGCTTTTCTCCCCGGGCCTCCACTGAAAATGGGCTCCTTGAGCCCAGTGGACCACCCCGGTTATCAAACTGGAAATAAATTAATAAATAAAAATACACTTCTACTGAGTCCACAGCACTCAGCATTTCTGCCTTTTCACACAGTACACATGACAGTCTTTTAGCACTTTCATACGCTTTTGTTCCCCTAAATGTATTACCAATACAATGTTTTCTGGGAAAAGTGGCCGGTGTTCTAACTTCTAATTGTGCTGCAGACATCATTGAATGTACCTTTTCTTTGATTAAAAAATAGAAACTAATAGTCAATGATTGTTCACTAGTGGGAATATTTTTCTATAAACATGTTGACAGATCTTTCCCAAAGACCAGGAATGCTCTTCTTTCATTGTGGGCATAATTACATTTAGCTTGTGTCTCTAATCATAAAACAAATGCAGGAAAACAATATAAGGGTAAGCAATATAATATTTTTAGATAAAGCCTTACTTTTATGCTTACCTCAGTTCCTAACAGCAGTCAGTTAATTAGGTATCCTATCTATAACTGCTGGCAGGCTGGAAAACAGCTGCATAGAGTTGTAACTAAAAAGAAATTAAGTGTAGTAAAATCTTTTCATCTGAACAAGAAAAGAAACTTATCCTGTTCAAGTAATTTTCTCACAGTTAACATACTTAATCAACAATACCGAATACTGCAAGTTCAGTACCACAATTAAGTTACAACAGAATCCCTATATGTGGTCTATTTTCTAGCAGTATCTGCTTGAATGGAACAAGTTAGTCCACAAAAGTAGCACTGCAGCTGTAGTTAACACCATGATGCAATCAGCACTGGTGGCACAAATAAAACAAACAAGAAGGCAGATGAGGAAGGTGATAAGGGATGACTTTAAGAGGGATACAATGGAAAGGGCAAGTATCAGGGTGGAACGACAAACCTAGAAAACAAAAACAGTTACAAGGTATGGTCACTGACACAGAAAGGAGAGGTAATGCCACAAAGAGATAGGGTGGGTTGCTGTAATTGTTGCCTACCAGTCTGGCTCTGGGGTGAACACACCAAAATGTCCTACACCTAGATGGCAGATGTCATGGGCCTGTTGTTCCTCCAATAACCTATGGTTAGCACATACATCAAGTGTCACAACCAAGTCACTCCAGAATGCAGTCTATGCTGCTGATATGGCCTTGCACTGCCTCTGCATCTGCTGCTTTGTTACCACAGGTAGCACCTGTCTGCCTTCAAAAAACAGCCTTCACCCCCACTCCTGTGAAGCTGAAATATGTCATCAAGAAAACATCCTATATTGCCTGCAGTAGTGGACCCTTCCCTCCCCCCTCCTATGGGACAGACATTAGAGGCATGGGTGACCCACTGGCAGCTGCAACAGTTTCTACAGAAAAGTGAACACAAAAGTGGCACCTCCTTTGCCTCAGCTTGATCTGCATATTGGAGACACAATGGGAAGAAAATGATAAGACAGATATATGATGTGAACAGCATTGCAGCTGTACACAGGAAGGCTGTGCAATGCATACACACACAAAACAGTCTGAGAAGGCACTTCTGTTTTCTGTGACAGACAGCCATATTTAATCAATACCCCTCAGCAGTAGGAAAATAAAAGAAGTGATGTTAAACATACATGGACAAAACATAACTCAGCAGGAGGTAAATGGACCAAAACAGAATATATACTTACAGTACTTTCTGGTTGCATTTTCTGAACATCAGTCTTCCACTGGGGAAGCAGGTAAAGGTAGTACCACCTCACATTGCTGTACTGATGTCTACATTATACGTCTATATGAATGATGCCCATGATATCAAACAGCACTTGTGCCAGGCTTAACAAAGCATCAATCTTTTGAAACAGGTCATCATACCACCACATTAGGTACTATATGAAATTATTGTGCAGGAAGAATAGAAAAAACATGTCCCTGGTTCTCAGTATTGGAACCCTTTAGTTCACAATAGATGAAGCAGACATGACCATGCAGTTGGGCAACTTGAAGAGCAGTACTATACACCTGTGTGCATATATTCATATTTCAGAATCATATGCTCTATAGTGCAGCATTGCACCATAGACCTACATGCATTCTCTGGCCTAGTGGATGAGTATAGATATTGCATGCCTTAAGTTGAATAGTATGTACATGGCTAGCACCACTAGACATATATAGCACAGTGAGCAACATAAGTGATTCACAGACATTGGTGCTATCTGGCCTGCTTAGCATTCCTCTTGCTGTAAATGACCCATGATATAAAGCTTTATTACAATCTTGCACAAGACCATATTCAGACATATGAATGGAATTTATTGGAATTGCTGTAAAAGTGATGTGATGAAGAACATTAGAGAGAAAAGAAAGAGGAACTAGGATGGTAATGTAGCTGCTGTATTCCTACAATGTCTGGGGTGCCTGTCAGGGAGAGGGGCAGTCAGTATGTACTTCACTGTGTAACTGTGCCATGCAATGATAGACATATATGAGTATTCCACCTTATATTTGGCATACACACATAAAGTGGCAGTAACATAGCAAATGCAGATGTGAGGGCATGTAGTTGCAGCAACACCAAAAAACCCAGATGTCAAAGGCAGGGCCATTGCATAGTCACATGACACATTTGTATATATGTCTGTGAGGGGATGCAGTGTCCATCCAATATAGCATGGTATATAATGGTATGTAGGCTGGGGCATTGCTATGTCCTTATACACATGCAAGGTTACAGTACTGTATATGTGGGGGGTATTGCAAAATAGTAACTGCAGGTGACATCTAGCTTAACACAGCTGGAAAAGCCCAGGATGATAGCACATGTATGTTGGAGTCAATCACATGCACCCACTAAATGACATTTTTTTTGTAAGTATGTGGTCACCTGGAGGAGTTAGTTCAGAGGTCAGGAGAAAAATGTGCTTCTGCAGAGCTTTAATATGTATGGTATGTACCTTCTTGCTAAAGGTGGTAGAGACCATCAGATCAGGGAGCAGGTCTGGTGGGGCATGGCATGTCTGGAGGCTAGAATAGGTCCCTACAATAGGTGTGAAGGGGAGTTACAGATATGATCTCCCTGCAAATCAGAATGCTTTGGACATTAGCGTAAATAAGACCACCACCAGCGGATGTGGATCACCATCATTGAACTTAGTGGCTGATGGTGGTTAAGAGGGTCTATATCAGAACATCAAAGTATTTGAATGTTCTGATATTGAAAACTGTTCAGCGAGCGCTAAGAATAGCGAAGCTGCAGAACAGCAAATTATTTCCTCAGGAAAGAATTCGGTTGGCCGTTTCTGTGGCTTCGCTATTCTTAGCGCTGTGGTGGAAAGTTATGGGTTGCATTCAGGTAAGTGTGCGATTGTTTGTACATTAGGGTTAGGGGCGGGTTAAGTGAGTTAGGTTTAGGGCGCTGGTTAGGTGAGTGTGTGATAGTGAAGGACCTTAGGGTTAGGGTTTGGGTTAAGGTAAGTGGGTAGATAGTAGTGTATGTTTAGTTTAGTGTAGCGTTAGATGTAGGAATTTAAGTGTATGTGTGTGGTTGCTGTTTGTTTGATGTGCTTGTGTTGTGTGTATGTGTTTCGGAGCAGCAAATTTTTTCCATGGGAAAAAATTTCCTGTTCTGAATGTTCGATATTTTCATGTTTAGATGTTTTGGGGCCGATGAAATAGCGTTCGTTATTTTCATCTTTCGATAATGTGATATAAATGCGGTTAAGAAGTTTTTGGTGTCACTTTCAAGGTAGAATGACTAGCCATTCTTATCAGGTGCTGGTTTGGATGTGAATACAGGCCTGTCACCTACTACTTGTGTGTCACTATGCAAAGCTCTAGATTAGTATACACCATAATACTGTGGAATGACACATACATATGTATGAACTAATGAGGAAATAACTGCTGGTGACTTTTACCTTTGCCCTCTAGGCACTTCTGCTCTACAATCTCAACATCCTGTTCTACAAGTATTGTTCTAATCTATTGCATGCCCCTGTTCTCCATGTGTCCCACTATGCATGCTGCAGGGCATAGTAGAACCATATGTCTATGGGCTCACACTGGTATCATATTGTTCATGTCTACCCAGGTTCCACTGTTGGATGGCACAGCATAGAGGTACAATAGATGTTTGATGTCAGCAGGGTTACTATGGCTATGTATAATGGTGATTTACAAAATGGCCCCTGAGGCATTTGTGGAAGTCAATGCCGGGAGCATGGCCTCATGAAAGATTAACATACTACTTGTAGCTGAAAGATTCACAAGGGCTGCTCTTGTGTCCCCACCAGATGCACACTGTCTTTGGTGATGGCATACCCACCATAGGTGAGATTTGCAGAGATATACTACTATGATAGTATTCCTGATATGCATGTGGTATTTGGAGTCAACCAGCAAATGTGCTGGTTGGTGATTCACATGCAAACAGATGTAATACATAGCACTGTGGAGTTGAAAGATGCACTGTGTGATCTGCATGAAGACACGCACCAACTGCAAAGTGACATGAAAAATTAGTATAATGAGGTGATACTAATACTGACATTACTGGTAGTGAATGTCACATCCAAAGATGCAAACATATACGACATTACGACTGCAATGCAGTCTGCTGCTGCTGGTTATGGGCTCTATGGTCATGGAAGGGTCTGAACATGTGGTAGCCATTCATGTACTGCTCCACACTGGAGGACACAGACCATTTCAAATGCACTATTACTGTCATATACTGGTGCCCTGCCTAGCACACCTGGCATGAGCAGAGACATTCATGGAGCACTACCCACTGGATGCCTCCTCAGTTATGGGGCAAAGTCCCATAGTTCAGACCTCATTGTTACCAAAAGATGGATCCATACCCATCATGGCTAGCTAGCACTGTGCATGACAAAATCAGTTGTATAATAGCACCATAAACCTGTCAGTGAAGACTGGGGATTGCAGACACATAACAAACACCCAGACTGCAAGAATATTAAGCTCACCTCCCATTGTGGTATTGTGGTCAACTGTCAGTGTGTCTGCCCCATATGCTTGTCTAAGTGATGATTACTATGCCCTGCCCAAACCCTATCCTGAGTGGGTTTGCTAATATCTGGTCCAGAGTATGTCCAGACCACACACTGCCTTACACAGCCTGAGCATTACAGTTTGCATCATATTATTCTGTGTTGTCTAGGTCATGGCCCACTGCTGGAGACCAGATACTCTTCCATTGCCTTCCCCTGGATCTCCCACCTACACTGCTACTACCACTGTGTTATTTTTGATATGCCTTGGCTTGGTGTTGTCTATCTGCACTGTCCAGGATCATGTTATTAATAATGGCATACATTCCACATCTTTATTTATGTATGTATTTATTTATGTGCATAAGACTTTTGAGTGTTCAGGTCAATAATAACCATCAAGAACACTTTAACCCTAATATCAGGTTAAAAAAATGATCTCCAAACTGCTTGTCTTGAATAACTTTAAAATGTTGTGTTGTTATGCAACTTAACATTGTTATGAATTCTGTTACACAAAAGATATTTTACCAGTAGTGATATACATGTTCCTAGTATTAGTCGTATTGACTGTTACCTTAAAATTTAGATTGTTACAGTTATGTTTTGTCAGAGGTCAATGGTCATATCAAATAATGACTGGACTACTTGATCATGAAATACCCTGTAAGCAAACAGCAATCTGCAATGCATGTATCTGGAATGAATTGAATATAAATTCAATATGTGATATCTATCACTGTAATCCATATCCTTAAACTTAGAAATCAGTTATCGTTTCCAAGCAATTAAGTTGATCAACTGTATATAAACAAAAAATATCATGGTATTCTGTAGTAAATCTTATGTGAGTTTTATACAAATCATTTAGACAATCCTAGTTGCTGGTAGTAACTTATTTTAATAATAACACGTAGTTTCCTTATGGCATTTCTACAGATATTATCAACATATTTCATAAATGAGAATTTAGAAGAAATGAAATTGCCCAAATCCTTATAGATATTAGCCTCTGTTAATGCAAACAATATAAGGAAATTTGGTTTCCTAATTTAGAAATTTCCAAAGGGCATAACATTACATTTAGCTACACAAAACTGAAGCCCCATAATAACTTCCCATCTACCAGCTTCAGATGTCTAAAAGTTAATTGTCTCAAAACCATCATCGGTTTTAGCAATGAAATCAGTTTTACAGTCATTGCTATATTTGTTAATCCAACAATGACTGCTTACTGGGATAGTACTAAATACTAGATTGAACAGAAAGTTGCCCAGAACAGATCACTGTGGAACTCCTGACATAATCTTAACTGGGTCAGATCCTGTGTCATAAATGTTGACCACCTGAGTCTGATCAGTCAGCCAATTTGAGATCCATCTAATTTTGTAAAGATTTATTTCCAAATTGTTCAGAACTTAAATGATTACTTCATGAGGTAGTAAATCAAAAGCCTTAGATAGATCCAAGAAAATTATCCCTGTCTGTAGATAACTGATCAAGAATGACCAACTACAGGTGCAGCCCAGGTTGTAAACAACTCATAAACAAAACAAATTGAAAACAGCATAATTACAATGTAGCCTAGACATATCTGAATAATGTAGATTGGCATAGTAAAGCATATCTATATTTGAGGTAGTCATGAGAGCATAAAGGAGTCATGAAAGTGGTGAGATTATGATGCAGTGCTCTAGAGTATACAGGAAGAGTAGTGCATTCTCATATGTCCAATATTTTGCTGCACATCTACAGACTACACTGGAGTCTTCTTTTCAAAAGTCCAAAGACTCTTTCTACAATGTTTCTTGTTTTGGCATGGGGTCCACATAATAAAATATATGCAAACCACCTCAAAGTCTTTCCCGTTTTATCAGAATCATGCAGACTACTGAGAGATAACCCCTGCCTTACATATAGAGCTTCAACAGACCCTATTCTGTCAGACATATTACATATTCACAAGCCCAATGGTATCATGAACACCTGCTCAAGGGATTTCGATCTCTTTTGGAAAAAATAGAACTTGTTGGAGCGATAGGTTTTGTATCACAGAGTATACCATTTGTGTGAAACCATCTTTTACTCCACATAAAGCAAAGAAGTTCTTTTACTTTATTTAAATATAATTTGGACAAATGGGATGGGTAACCATAAATTCATCCTCAGTTTAGCAACACATGTGAGAGTCACAACATATACCTGCCATGGGAGTGTGAGGCTAAGCTTCTTAAGACTATCACAGGTTAATAGCCTAGTAAGTACCTATGAACATATCAATCTCTCTCTACCTCTCTCTGTAACCATATATGTGTGTATATATGTATATATATATATATATATATATATATATATATATATATATATATATATCTATATATCTATATATATATATATATATATATATATATAAAATGCCAATATATATATATATATATATATATATATATATATGGATCTACTGTACTTCACCGAAAGAACACTTCTTCGAAAAAAAACAGTAGACCCACACTTATGCAAAAGTGCACTTAACCAAAAGTGCAGTTTCGTGAAGATCGGTTCAACAAACCAATGAGGAACACCAAAACAATGCACCCCCCTACTTAAATATACCAACTCCAAGATTGTACTACAGTGGGGAAACAGGTAAATTCCCTTTCCCCACTTTAGTGTGCTTCTGCGCCTCAGTGTTCCTTAACGGTTCATTGAACCGTTCATCACAGAAGTCCACTTTCAGTTAAGTGCACTTTCGCATAAGTGTGAGTTTACGTCTCTTTTTTGAAGTAATGTACTTCCAATGAAGAGAAGTAGACCCATAAATATATATATATATATATATATATATATATATATATATATATATATATATATCTATATATATATATTTTTTTTTTATGGGGTCTATATCATGTCATCAAAGGTTCAACTCCACTAACCTGTCTTTGTTGAACCAAAAACCAGTGAACATTCACTTAAGAGAATGTTCACATCAGCGAATGTCTTAGACAGGGGATTGAATTAGTTGACCAGCATTGTGACCATCACACACAGTGGCCTGTCAAACCCCCCCAGAAGGGAGGTTACACACTCCAATGTGTGGCTATGCCCCCACACACCCCTCCTTGAATATACCAACTCCAAGATAATACTATAGGGTGGAAAAGGGCAAATTTCCTGATGTTGGCCAACTAATTCCATTCCCTGTTTAAAACATCCACTGATGTGACTGTTCGCTTAAGTGAACATTTGCTGATTTTAGTTTGAGGAATGTAGGTTCGCTGAGTTGAACCTTCGATTATATGATATAGACTCATATATATATGACATTTCTGGCATTGTCTGTTATCATCCATTTCTCAAGAGGATATCTGGCATCACCTGCAATACAAATGATGACCCAAGATTATATGTAACCTGCACCCAGAATATATGCTACAAATTTGCATAACTCATTCTGCCTACTATGTGTGTGTGCACCTATCAACCAGCTCACCCCTTGGCTAGTCTCCTAGCAGAAACTATTTGTATAGAAATAAGTTAGACATGTGACAAATGTATGAATAATGAGACTTGCCCAAATGGCACACAAATAAATTATAGATAATCATATATCTCAACATAATGTAAGAATTCTTGACAAAGTTAAAATAATTCAGGGATAAAGGCACAAAATCAGAGACAGATTGTAAATATTGCTCTTATAAACTAAGAAAGATAATAGAATGACAACTTCTGTAATAGCATACCTTTTTGTGAAACAAATGCAGTCTGAAAGTCAAATGTCTGTCATTAGTTTAGTGATTTTAATTCTCAATGCCTTATCAGAAAAACACAAATTTTATGATGAATGAGCAAAATATGAGGTAAAAATCTGGACATTTTGCAAAATTCGTGACAGTTAAGGGGTATGTAAATAATGCCCTGGGCATTACAGACCATTTGACAATTAAGGAAGTGGAAGCCCTTCCTATTTATGTATCTTTCTCTCTAGACCAAGTGGGGCCTTAATAACTACATGTGTAAAATTTATGGTGCCCAGGACCTTAGAGAAGTGTGCAATCTTACAGAATGCATTCATACTGTTGATTTTCTACTTGGAAACCAGATGTGCTCCTCTACATGTTGTAGCATGATATCGGAGTACTGGTTAAGTATTTACAAGACAGAGTACAGTGATCAACTTATCATGTCTCTGTAGGTTGCTCGGAGGTGCCTTCAGCAAGGATGGTCAACACTACACATGTCTTTCTGTTCACGGGGATGGACATCTATATATGGCCCTCAGCTCTGTTCTGGATTACTCAGTTCAACGAGCTGTCATAGTGTACCCTTGTCACCACTACAAAAATAGATTATTTATTGATCTGTTTCATGCTTGTATGTGCATCACTTGCTATGCTGTATTTTTTGACATGGACAGCTGTGACACACAGCATTGTAGCATCAGTTCTGATTGTAGCTATGAACACATGCTGTTGAGTTATTGCTAATTTTGTACCTAGCATGGCTCATATCATGTAAAAATATGGATTTCAAACTATGTGACATGGGCAGACAGTGCCACCATTTTGTAAAGCTCTGAATCATCCTGCCTTCTTAGTTTCCTACAGTTACAAATTCTGTGTTGCTCATTTCCATGGTGTCTCTCATTTACTTGAAATCATGTGCTTATTTGCATGTGCTGTGTATCACTCCATTTAAACCATTAAGTTTTCACATAATTAATGTGCATGGAGTGCCCACAACCAGTGCATGGGTGCTGTCATACAAATGTATGCTGCACATTATACAACCCCTCTATGAACCCAACCAAACTGAATAATCTGAGCTGACCGGTTATTGGAAGCTATTTGTAACAGCAGTTGTACAGGTAACTTCTGATAAAACATCTGAAAGAGATATAGTTCTCTGATGTTTTGTGCCTCATGGATGAGTAGATTGTGGTGATGATGATGATGATGATGATACTGATGCAGTGGTCACCAAAGATAACTGACATGGCCTGCCTCCATCACCTGGGGATTGAGGAAAAAAGGGGTTGGGGATAATTTAACTTAGTAAGGCACCATTTCTAGCACCTGGGGCTCTCAAGGGATTGTAAAGAAAATAATTTCCTTTTCTGCTCCATTATTTTATTGTATTATATCTAATAAGATAGCACTTTCACTTTATAGTATCTGATTTAGAGTATTATCTGTGAGATATCTACTGCTGTACTTTAGAATTTTAATGCAATATTGTTTCAGATAGATTCTTCTGTGTTACTGTTCTCAATTTCCCTGACTATAGCTAAATGCAAAATTGTTCTGGATAAAATGTTAACATTATGAAAGTATGAAAGTATGTTGAATACCAGTGCAAAATGTTAATATCTATATGTTGTTATATTATGCACAATTTTAGTTTCCGTGAAACTAGTTATCAATTACTGTGAAATGCAACAACCTGTACATTTGTAATAAGCATTATCCTTATTTCTTCTTCAATGCTTACTCTGTCCTTTGCACCCAAATCTTAGCTGAAAAGGGACAACCCCTCTACCCAATAAATAAACAAAAGTGGTCAGTATGCAGTTTAAAAGTAAATGCGTATTTGACATATGGTTTATGCAATGTTATTTAACAACCTGTTTTGAAGAGTGCTTTTAAGGAGGCAATTTTTTAGTTCAATTAGTATCCCAAGAACAGCAAAATTTCATGTAATGATGTTTATATGTTTTAAAAAAAAAGCAGGGTGATAAGCCTTCCAAAATTCCACTGATTCATTCATTAGTCTTGGGAGGATAAATAATAAATCAACTTTTAAGCAATATGTTGGACTTATAGTCATTGCTTTTTGGGAAAACTGCAAATAGTGGACAAGCGCTTTGGCATCTTCACAGAGCAATGCTGCGTCCATTAGCTATTTACTAGGACCACTGCTTGAAGAAGTAAAAAATGCTGTTAAAGAAACTGTAGAATAGTGCTCTCTGGCTTTAGCCAAATTTCAGAGTTAGCAACTGTCAGGTAGATTTTCTTCACACCAAGCTTCAGACTCAGAAAAGTTTTTATAATGTCTTTATATTTTATTTACTTATGGATTTTTTTCTGCTTGTCAAATGAACTTGAGTCAGATCCTTGATATAGTTTTATGATTTCAAATATTGCCAGGGGTAAGATAAATTACTGAATCTAGCTTCTTAAGATTATTAAAAGAATGTCTGGTAATTTGCCTGAGAAAGCATACGCAAGTAATTGGCATACAGTGTCATACAATATGACAGCAGAATCAGGAAAAAAGATCCAGTGGCGTTATTAATGGCTTCCTGGGTAGTGTAGATGATGTTGCCTGATTAGGAGTGAATGTGTTTTGTTACCACTGTAATTTAGGATTACAATGACTGGGGGTAATACAAGAAATAGGTGTGGGTGCATTAGTGGTGTGATATGGAACAATTAGTGACATGGCTGTGGCACTACATTTATCATAGTTATCTGTCCATCATGGAGGTTTGTTTACAAGGAGGAGCAACAATGAAGAACCTCAAATGTTACACATTTGCACTAGTTATCACAGGGCTTTATCCTTTTAGCCATACCATTAACAGAGTAATAACAAAAACAGACTGTACAGTGAGTCACACATTTCATAACTGGCAACATTAAAGGCCACAAAAATGTTACGTTTGCAGTTTATTCTATTAAAGTAGGTGCAGAGAAAAGCACCAGTGGGGAAACACATCAGTCACAGTTCAAAATATCCACAAGTAAAATAGGCAGCCAACAGAAGGCAGTAGGTAAAATAAATCCAAGTATGGAAACACAGCAGTCACAATTTAAAATATCCAAAGGAAAATTAGGCAGCAAACAACAGACAGCAGGAAAAATAAATCCAAGTTTAATGCATATACAAACTGGTAAGTGCTTTTGCTATGGAATCATAGCTTCTTCAGACCCTAATGAAACAACATCTTTACTAAACATTTATATAACACTGTCATAATACATAGACCATTCAAAAGCTAAAACTAATAAAACAATTTTCCGAGCAGTTTTTAACTCTGCAACTTATTTGAGCTGTTTTTTTTTTTAATTCTGATACTATTTACACTTTAATTGATCATTTTTAAGTGTTTTTCAACTGTTGAACTGTTGAGGGCTACACATTCAAGTGCAATAGCAGTTCTTCTGCTTTAAAAGCATTTGTTTTACTGTATCTGTTTTAATTTTCGAAAAAAAAAAAAAAAAAAAATCCTATCTCTCTAGTTGTTTCCCACCTTTCTTTAACCAGTAGAGTCCAATTTTCAGATTTTGCTGAATTCTGGGCTGTTTTGTAGTTTCTGTGTTGCCCAGACCTTACTAAGACAGAAGGAAGCTTCTCTGTTCATCAGTGAGAGTGGTGAGCTTTGATCTGTTGCTGGAGGAGTGGTTTTAGCTCAGAATCTGTAGTTTTACTGCCCATTTTGGGCTATTTCTATCCCTTTCATCTTCTGTTTAAAAACCCGTGTTTGCGCACCGCTCAGCGTAGTTTCACTAGGGTTAAGTTATTCCCAGTGCCAGTAAGTCTGCTCTTCTAATTTTCCCTTAGAACTAGCCAGTTTTCTAGTTTTAGCACTCAAAACTGTTTCCTTGTGCTCAGCACTTGTTCAAAACTCATTGCAAGCACTAAATAATCTACAAATTACTGCAGCACTTGACTTTCCTCACTTGTTAGGAGGAAAACAGGTTTTAGTACTTAAATTAATAAACACCTGTCCAGGCATGTCTAAGGGTCAGCTCCCAGTATTTCCCCTGTTCACTTGATGAATGTGGGCATCTTGGGGCAATGTAGCAATTGCCTCATGTACACTGACAACCCTCTCCTCCTACCACCCAACACTACAACCTGTGAGAGATGCACTTATATAGGCAAACTGGAAACCAAGCTCTCTCCAGCCAAGATTGTACTAGACAGTCAAGAGGAGAAGGCAAACACCTGCACCACAACACACTCAACACATAGTCCATCAAAACCTACACCACTGAAACCCACACATAGTAACGCAAAACACATACCTACATTCACGGAGGGTCTCAATAAAAATCTGCCCAAACAACAGAGACTTCCAAAGCTGAAACGCAAGCAACCACCACCCCCTCAACACTACCCAAATGACACATAGCCCACAAAATTAGTGTGCCACTCAACCACAACCCATAAATCAAAACAATGTACCCAACACACTAGTCATAGGTGACTCTATAGTCAGGCACACTGATGTCCCACTCACCAGGCTAAACAAGGAGAAAGTTACTGTCAGCTGCCTGTCGGGTGCCAGGATCTGCCAAATAATGCAAGCACTCAGGTCACTCCACAACAAGTACAAATATGACTCTGTCATTGTCCATGTTGATGTGAATGACCTGAGATGTACCTCCTTGGACTACATGAAAAGAGACATGGAAGAGCTCTCAGATCATGTAGCCCAGGCAGGTATGACCCTAGCCCTGAGTAGCATCCTGCCATCGCCCAGAATGATACCACAATACAAGGACAAAATGATTGACTTCAACAATTGGCTAAGTTTCTGATGTCAGTCTAAGGGGATCCAGTGTCTGTCTGCCTGGGACGACATGATCGACAGACCACGATGCTTTGCCAGAGATGGCCTGCACCTGTCAGCCCTGGGATTCCGGATACTGGCTAAGGCTCTTGCCACCCGCATAATGCCTTTTTTAGGCTAGGTTCAATCAACAAACTTAACACTGTAGCAGGTATAAGCAAGCAAAATCTGAGGGTAATGCTACTCAATGCTAGAAGTCTAAACCTCAAAATGCACTTACTCGAGGCACTCCTGAAAATGGAGAACATCGACATCTGTGCAGTGATGGAGACCTGATTCAAGGCTTCAGAGAGCACCCTTGCATTACCAGGCTATAACTCATACCACACCTTTCTGCCACATAACCTGGACCAAAACACTAAAGGAGGAGGCGTGTCCATATTCATTAAGAATATCCACACCTCCAGGCTAGTTGTTCAACATAATGCATTTGAAATTATCCAAGTGCAACTAGCACTGGGAAAGACTGCAATCCAAGTTGTAGCTTGTTATAGATCCCCTGCCAAGCCCCAGGATGCCCACTCCACATTTCTTGATATACTGGGTAATATTAAGGTACAGCCCAGTACCCTAATAATGGGTGATTTCAACTAATCCACTATCAGCTGGAAAAACTACTCATGCACTAAGTCATTTGCTCAATGCTTTCTGGAATTTATAAATTCCAATGACCTGGATCAGCTTGTCCATACCCCCACCAGGGGCAGCAATATCCTGGACATGGTCATTACCAATATGGGCAACTGATGTTCCATGCTAGAGGTCAACTCCTCACTGGTCAGATCCAACCACAAGCTAATCACCCTAGACATCAATATTCCACCCCCACCCCAGTAAGGAAACCACAGTAAAAAACTTCTCCAAAGCCAACTTCATGCTTCTTAAGATAGAAGTGATAAGCTTCATGACACCTATACAAACAGAAAATAGAGATACGACTGCTGAATCCTATACAGATCTACTGTATAAACACATACACAAATGCATGGATCGTGCCATCCCCAACAGAACCAAGATGCTATCCTCCAAAAAAGGAAGCCAACCTGGTGGCCCCCTGTCATAGACAATCTCTACAGCAGAAAAGAAGCTGTTGCAAAAAAGAGTAAAATCCCCTGATCACAGGAACTCCCTAGTCAGCCTCAGTAAGAAGCTGAGATCCCTCATAAAATCCTCCAAAGCTAGTTATGAAAATAAAATCACCACTGATTCTAAAGACAAACACAAAGCATTCTACAGTTATGTCAAGAATCTCAATGGTGACACTCAGATCTGCTCTGAGCTACAGCACAATGGCACTAGATATACAGAACCAGCTGATATTGCCAACATTCTGGCAGATAGGTTCAGTGCAAACTTCACCCCCCCAAAGGACACATCACTATACTGGAAGAATGCAAAGCCCCTGTAATCACAGCTGCACAAGTAAAGACCACACTCTCTAAAGCCAAGAACGCAGCACCCATGGGACCTGACAACATCCCAGGCTGCGTTCTGCACAAACTACATAATGAACTGGCACCCCACATAAGTACCATGTTCAATCATAGCCTCACTTCAGGTTTTGTGCCTACTGAATGACACACAGTGACAGTTATCCCACTCCACAAAGGGGGCACTACCATGGACCCCAGGAACTACCGCCTCATTAGCCTGATGAGCCTGGTCTACAAGGCCATGGAATGTATCATCTTGGAGCTTATAAACAAGGATATAGGTAATCTCCAAACTCTGGACCCCACTCAGTTTGGGTTTGTAAAAGGTAGGTCATGTCTCCTAAACCTGACTGACTTCTTTGAAGCAGTCACCAGAGCCATGAATGAGGGTAAGGTGGTGCACACAGCCTATCTTGATCTCACCAAGGCTTTCGACACCATCCCCCACTCTGGAATTATAGATAAACTCACTAGACTGGGCATAAATCCCTATGTCACAAGATGGGCGGCCAACTGGCTCACTGACAGAACCCACACAGTGAAAGTAGCCAACTCCAAATCCAACTTCAGACCAGTGACAAGGGGAGTACAACAGGGCTCAGTCCTGGGTCCTCTCCTGTTTGGCATCTACTTTTCAGAAGTACAAGCTAATACAGCAGGTCTTTGGCTATCAAAGTTCGCAGATGACTGCAAACTAGGTGCCATAATAGAATCGCCTAATGATGTGAACATTCTACAAAGGGGCCTCACTGAGACTGATGCTTGGTGTCAAAGTCATGGCCTCAAGCTCAATGCCAAGAAGTGCATTGTCATCCCCTTTGGGAAAAATACTGTACCCATGAACTACCACATAGGCGGTAGCCTACTAAGCACCAAAAGTGTGATAAGAGACCTTGGGACACAGGTGGCCAGTAGTCTCTCCTTTGATAATCACATCACCACAATAATCAGAAAATCCTTCTACGTGGCACACCTCATCACAAAGGGGTTCACCTCCAGAAAAAAAGAGGTCACTGTTCCTCTCTACTTATCCCTCATCAGAACCATTATAGAGTACAACACCCCATTTGACATGTACCTTACAAGACATCTAGAACAACTAGAAAGGCCACAGAAATGCCTCACTAAGGGGATTACCGGCCTCAAACAGATGCCATACACAGACTGTCTCAAAAAACTCCAGCTCTACTCCGTTGTTTATCCCCTACTCAGAGATGACCTCTGCCTAACATACAAAGCCATGACAAACCCAGATCTGGTGGACATGCTATACTTAAAGAAACCCCAATTCCTCTGAGCCACATGCTCCTGGGACCTAAACCCTACATGCTGGAGGGATAGATTCCTGTCCCAGAGACTTCCCATGCTCAGGAACAGACTTCCCATTCATATCAAGCAAAGCTTCTCATTAGCCCTCTTTAAGAAAAATCGCAACAATTGGACGGGAAATAGGAAATTCACCACGGGAATCACTTCTGCTAGACAGGGGTGCAGGAAAATAGCTTTCTTGAGTGGCGAAAGCCATGGAACATGTTTGGCCAGGCTTATATAGGCCCCAGGGCCGATAGCCTAGTACCTACCTATGAACCTATGAATTAAATAGTTAAAGTTGAACTCACTAAAAAAAGTGAATCCAGCAAAAGGAAATAGACATTACTTTTCCCTTTTCCTTCTAGCTTTTAAAACAGGTTTTAAAGGTACAAATATGGAACGTAGTTTGGCTTTCCATCTTGCTTCACATCTTTCTGTTTCATTTTCTGTATTACCCAACCTAGCATTCTCATACATTACATCTAACACAGTAAAAGAAAACCTATGTGCATTACCTTTGATCTGGACATGTTTAGCTAAGGCACTGACAGTGTTACCTTTATTTATACAATATATATGGTCCTTAACACATTTATGAAACCGACGGTTGGTTTTGCCAGCATAAAATGAGCTGCATTGCTCACAGTTGGCTAAATAAACAATATTGATGGTATCACAGTTAACCATAACATTTAAAAAAAGATTTCTTCCCTGTCTGTGGATGAACAAACTCATTACCCTCTCTAACATACTGACAAAAATTACAACTGCCATACTTTTTGGTACACTCTCCCTATTTTCCATTGTCCAACTTATCCTGATAACACAGCAACCGCTTTAAATTCACCATATGCCTGTAATAAAACTTAGGAGATGTGCCAACTAATGCTTCAACAGATGAATCAAAGGTTAGAATATGGCAATTCTTTTTAATTACACCAGTGACCTTATTTACGTCACTAGAAAAAGTCATAGGAACTCTTAAAATATTGTCCCTTCTAACTTGTCTGTGTGGGTCCCGGATGGGGGTCGTAAAGTAGGGTCACCCAACATCCTTCCTAAGCTGGTAGACACCACACATACCCTTAGCTATCTCAGTCCCTTTACACCCCCCTAGCTTCAAAATCATCCTTCAAGTTCACGATAAAATCCTCCTTAACATGAGCCTAGAGGTCCTTAACATTTGTCCCTTCACCACATTCTCAAACACATGGTTAGGATGTATACTGCTACGATGGACAAAACTCAGTTCATAGCAATCATTCCTATAAAGGCTTGTAATAAGTCTATTACTACCAGGCTCCCTCTTCACCATAACATTCAAATAGGGTATCACAGTAGACTGAATATCAGGCTAAAATTTTGTAGCTAGACACAAATTACAATGAGAGTGTTTTACATATCATTCCTGATAGCAAACCCCAACCCAGAGTAATAATATAATGCTGAAAGTTCAACATAGTTAAACACATCACAGAGCCTCATTTGAATCTAAGTATCTGTAACTAAAAATGAGTGGGCCAAATACTTTATCATGAAACCAGATATCTAAGGACTTCTTAAAACTTGACAGATTGCAAGACTGTCTAATAAAGAAGGTTAGAGAATTCTGTAGCCATATGATGCTATATTGAAAGCTTTTTTTACAATAAAGTGTTGAAAAATGGTAATGTCACTGAAATATTGTTACTAATAGTTTAATAATTGTGAGACTCAAACAGCATACCTAGCACTGAAGCCAAGACTTCACCATGGCGATTCATTATCAGGCTTAGCATGAGACATACAACTCATGCCAGAGAGTCCCTGCTCCCACAACATGATAATTTGCAATTCAGAAACTCTTAATCTATAAGGAAAGAATTCATCATTTGCTCTTTTGTTGTCTTTAAAACTGAGTTAACTACCATGAAGTGCAGATAGCACTTACCACCATGGTTAACTGTGGCAGCTGCATTGTGTAGTCAACAGCATCCCTCCACCTTCACATACACAAAAGCACACAATACACACACACACACACACACACACACACACACACACACACAATCCACAGCCACCATACCTGTTCGCAAGATGTGTGTTCATCCCCAATGTCTCCTTGGCTTGCAGACCTACACTGCATGTCCTATCCCTGGTGTCTATTGTTCCCCCCACTCTTCAATCCTTGTACTAGGTTAAGTGTTTTTAGGGCACATGGTTAGTAACCTCTGATGTTTAGTGTTCCTCCGACTCTGATCCCTGAACTGGTTTAATTGCCTTTATGGAAAGATGTCTTAAGTAGTAACCCTGGTGGCTAGTGGCTTCCCATTCCTTTGAGACAGTCTGTCATGGTGCTGCACATCTTCATTCCCATTCCTATCAGACAGTCTGTCATGGTGCTGCACATCTTCATTCCCATTCCTATGAGACAGTCGTCATGGTGCTGCACATCTTCATTCCCATTCCTATGAGACAGTCTGTCATGGTGCTGCACATCTTCATTCCCATTCCTATGAGACAGTCATCATGGTGCTGCACATCTTCATTCCCATTCCTATGAGACAGTCTGTCATGGTGCTGCACATCTTCATTCCCATTCCTATGAGACAGTCTGTCATGGTGCTGCACATCTTCATTCCCATTCCAATGAGACAGTCGTCATGGTGCTGCACATCTTCATTCCCATTCCTTTGAGACAGTCGTCATGGTGCTGCACATCTTCATTCCCATTCCTTTGAGACAGTCTGTCATGGTGCTGCACATCTTCATTTCCATTCCTTTGAGACAGTCTGTCATGGTGCTGCACATCTTCATTCCCATTCCTATGAGACAGTCTGTCATGGTGCTGCACATCTTCATTCCCATTCCAATGAGACAGTCGTCATGGTGCTGCACATCTTCATTCCCATTCCTATCAGACAGTCTGTCATGGTGCTGCACATCTTCATTCCCATTCCTATCAGACAGTCTGTCATGGTGCTGCACATCTTCATTCCCATTCCTATGAGACAGTCTATCATGGTGCTGCACATCTTCATTCCCATTCCTATGAGACAGTCTGTCATGGTGCTGCACATCTTCATTCCCATTCCAATGAGACAGTCTGTCATGGTGCTGCACATCTTCATTCCCATTCCTTTGAGACAGTCTGTCATGGTGCTGCACATCTTCATTCCCATTCCTTTGAGACAGTCTGTCATGGTGCTGCACATCTTCATTCCCATTCCTTTGAGACAGTCTGTCATGGTGCTGCACATCTTCATTCCCATTCCTATGAGACAGTCGTCATGGTGCTGCACATCTTCATTCCCATTCATTTGAGACAGTCTGTCATGGTGCTGCACATCTTCATTCCCATTCCTGTGAGACAGTCTGTCATGGTGCTGCACATCTTCATTCCCATTCCTTTGAGACAGTCTGTCATGGTGCTGCACATCTTCATTCCCATTCCTTTGAGACAGTCTGTCATGGTGCTGCACATCTTCATTCCCATTCCTTTGAGACAGTCTGTCATGGTGCTGCACATCTTCATTTCCATTCCTTTGAGACAGTCTGTCATGGTGCTGCACATCTTCATTCCCATTCCTATGAGACAGTCTGTCATGGTGCTGCACATCTTCATTTCCATTCCTTTGAGACAGTCTGTCATGGTGCTGCACATCTTCATTCCCATTCCTATGAGACAGTCTGTCATGGTGCTGCACATCTTCATTCCCATTCCTATGAGACAGTCTGTCATGGTGCTGCACATCTTCATTCCCATTCCTATGAGACAGTCTGTCATGGTGCTGCACATCTTCATTTCCATTCCTTTGAGACAGTCTGTCATGGTGCTGCACATCTTCATTCCCATTCCTATGAGACAGTCTGTCATGGTGCTGCACATCTTCATTCCCATTCCTTTGAGACAGTCTGTCATGGCGCTGCACATCTTCATTCCCATTCCTATGAGACAGTCTGTCATGATGCTGCACATCTTCATTCCCATTCCTTTGAGACAGTTTGTCATGGTGCTGCACATCTTCATTCCCATTCCTATGAGACAGTCTGTCATGGTGCTGCACATCTTCATTCCCATTCCTATGAGACAGTCTGTCATGGTGCCGCACATCTTCATACTGGAGCATCGTGTGACAGTTGTCTCCAAATTCCAAAAGGTTACCGTGAATTCCAGCCCACATTTATAATACTTATAAATGAAAATTAAGGCTGTTATTATTGTGATAATGAAATTATCCATGGTACAGGGATTAAGGCTGTTATTATTGTCATAATGAAATCATCCATGACACAGGGATTAAGGCTAGTATTATTGTTATGATGAAATTATCCATGGCACTTGGATTAAGGGTATATTATTGTCATTATGAAATTATCCATGGCACAGGGGTTAAGGTTATTATTATTGCCATACTGAAATTATGGGTGGCACAGTGGTGCAGCTGTTAGTGCTGTCACCTCACAGCAAGAGGCTTATCCAGATCAATTCTCAGTGAGGTGCCTTCTGTGCAGAGTCTGCATGTCCTCCCTGCCATCGTGTGGGTTTCCTCGGGGTGCTCTGGTTGCCTCCCACATTCCAAATACATGCATCTGGATTGTTTCTCCCTGGGTCTCCTCTGAAAATGGGCTCTGTCCCAGTTGGACTTTCCCGGTAAACAAATGTTAAAATAAATAAATAAATAAAAATTATCCATGGCACAGGCATTAAGGCTATTATCATTGTCATAATGATGCACTCTAGATTTTGATGCATTGAAAAAGACATTTGGATTGATACCACTGATGTCAAGATTCCAAAAATCTTTGCAGAAGTGTTTGGTCAGAAAGTTTAATAATAACAGTTCCAATCTTACCATCATCTGCAAAATTGATTGCCTATATATTCAGTCCAGCTGGTAAGTGGGTTATAAATACACTAAATAAAAAGGCACCATGCACAAACCCTGGGAGATGCCTACATTTACATATTTCTTGTTAGAGTACTTTTCTAAATGTTAACTCAGCATCTTTTGTTCTGTGCCCATTTGGCAACCCATCTAATAATTAATTGTAACACTGAATCAAAGACTTTTGCCAAGTCCATATAAATTACATCCAATGACAGCTTATGATCAACAGAATCAATTAAATTCATATAAAAGTTTAAAAAAATTGTTAAATATGAATATCCAGCTAGGAACCTGTACTGATTAATGTCCATCCCTCATATAAAGGACAATTGTATAAATTGGAAAATATTTTTAACAAAACATTTACTAGTAGTATTGATTACATTTATGGATCAAAAATTATCCACTGAAAAACTAGGACTTCTTCTTTGAATTGATATCACAATACCTTCCTTCCTAATATCACATAGAAATACTAACAAGACTGTTCTTTGAAACAAACATAAGGCAAGACATTAATTTAATTAAGATATTACTGAAAAATAAACCATTTATTCCATCTGGTACAGCTGCTGCTTTCATTTTGGTTCTCTTGATAGCTTCTGATGCCACATTATTGGCAATCTTTTAGAATAATTCAGAGTTTTTAATATCAGTTTGGACCACCTGTGCCATCATATCTTACCTTCAATGAAAACAACACTAGTCACCAAAGATCTTAATACGTGAGCCAGCATCTGACATGGTTGACCTATAAAGGAAATACAAATATTCCCTTGCTCTTCCTTCCTATGTTGCCTTAGGTGTTTATAAAAGTCCTTTTTATTATTATCACTGGAAAACACTACCAGTTTAATTTCTTATCTGTATTTAGTCCAACTAACACCATTCCTGAGTGATAAGTAATATTTTTGGAAATGAGGCTTGCTTTGTAAGCTAGGAAACTTCCTAAACACATGCCAATGATGATTGTTCTTCCTTTGATCTCTAGACAGATGTTTTGACCTCTAATGAGGGTTAATCTTTCTGTGGGCTTTTAGCAGACCACAGAGGACAAGCAATATATAATGCCCTGACTTTCAAATATAAACTCATCGATTTGCTATACAAAAATAAATGGGAGACTGCATTCAGATATTTACTCTGCATAAACTAGCCTGCATTGTATGGTCATGTTATGGTCAGAAGTACTTCAGTAAGAAAAAAGTTTTTTATATATTTATTTATTTACACTTTCCTGACTGAGTTAGTTCCACTAGTTCATGGGTCTGGTTTCTGGGGAGACCTAAGGTGGTTTTCATACTGATTAGGAGAAATTTGTTCAGAGCACCAGGGAATGTCCCCTAATCTTTTTTATTGAACAGGATATAAAGGATTAGTCCAGATACAATCACTTACCTAGCAGATCTAGGAGGGTCTCTCTCTCTCTCTGACACCATCCTTGTGGGAAGAATAAAGACATGTTGCTGACATTTCCAGTAGTTTATTCAGTTAAGTAGGTAGATGGATGAGTGTCTTTTTGCATGGGGACATCAGAGAAGCACATATCTCTCTCGATCGTAGCACAAAGACAGCTGGGAGGTATATGTCCAATGGAGGAGATTTTGAAAGAGGGGAATGGAAGTGTGAGCAGAGATTTACAAAAAGTAATGGAGGAAAACAGCAAAATGTTTCTTCCCACTATGTGACTGTGAGTTAGTCATTTAACCAGACAGTGCTTATAAGTCACCCACAAGGAACCATTTTCATCCTTTAGCTCCAACCTCAGTTAAGTGAAACTATTTTAAATAATAAAAATGGTGACTGGTGGCCATGTTTGTCTACTATCTGGTATATTTAAGTTCAAAGAGACATAATATTTATTTTAATCTAGTTATATTTCATTTTTTTTTCATTACAGCACTTGTATTTATGCCACCAGCTTACCTGAAATGCTGACAACAATATGAGCCTTCAGACATTGTGCAAAAACTGAGTTTACCAAATCTAAATACCTCTGAAAACTAAAAGCAGGGTAGGTTGACTAAAGTATAGTTATAAATTATTTTTTTTATAGTTGTCTGAACCAAGAGGTTATATAACTCATCTTCATGTGTTCCAGCCTCTGAGCATTAGAACACTAACAGCAGCCTTTAAAAAGTATCGGAGAGGACCAGAAAGATAAGTCTCTTCTTATTTTTTAGAATAGAAATTCTTTGAATATTAGACCCCTTACCTTTGGCAATAATCCATGACTTTATTTATTTATTTGCAGTTTGTTTACCGGGGAAGTCCACTGGGCTGAACTGACCCATTTTTAGTGGAGGCCCAGGGAGAAAAGCTTCAAGATGCATTATACAATTTAGATACAACTGATAGTTAATATTAAATATAATATGTAGAATAGTTACTCATAAATGCATTCAGTATCATGCATATTTAACAAATTCATTAAGCTTGAAAGTAGGGATCATACAGTTTCATTTGAGGAAAACAGATATGTGTTAGGTGTGGAAACAGTTTGCATACAAACATTTTAAGAAAATGTAAATGTGCTTTACATACACACATCAACAGTAGAATGCTATTTACAATATTTACAAGGTTGGGCTGTGTGAGGGTAGCTGTAGGAGTTGTTGAGAGCTTAGAGAGAAGATTTAGAAATTGTTGAGAGCTTAGATAGGCTCATAGGAAGATAACTATGAGAGTTGTAGAGCTTGGGAACCAGAGAGAGAACCCCCTTGGATTATGTTGGGTGAAGGCAGGTACATTTCCATTTAGTGGACAGGTGTTTGAATAGTTGGGTTTTGAAGTTTTCTGAGTTTGGTATGGTTCTTAGTGTGGAGGGAAGGGAATTCCATTTTTTGCCTAGTGAGAAAGATAGGAAAGTTGGCCAGCAGGACATTTAGGTTTGTGGATAGTAATTAAGTTTTGATTTTCAGATCTGAGATCTCTGTTGGGTATATAAGGGGGAAGGATGTTAGTTAGAGTGGGACATTTTGTTGGGTGAAATATGAGTCTATATGCAGTAGTGAGTTGGAGATAGTCTAGGTAGTTTGGGAGTTTAAGCCAATTCAGGGATTGTAGGGTTAGGCCTTGATGGGTGGTATTTTTAGATTTAGAGGCAAATTTAGAGATTTTGTTGTAGCAGTTTTCTAGTTTAGAGGTGATAGAAGAGGACAGGTTGGTTAGGAGAGGGGCTCCATATAATAAGGAAGTAAGAGGATAAGTCGAGGCCAGAGTTTGCCTGGTAGAGTTGGAGAGAAAGCAATTATTCCTATACAGCATACCTAGCTTTTGGTGGGTTTTCTTAATATTTTGTTGAATATGAATATCAAACTTGAGATGTTCATCTACAGTAATGCTAAGTAGTTTGGCAGAGGGGACCATTTCTATAGGTGAGTTGGTTTGACTATAGACTTTGAAGTTGTTTTTATCATAGGAGAGGGTCTTTGTGGGAGGTAATAGTAGAATCTTTGATTTATTTGCATTGAGAGAGAGGTGGTTTTGGCACATCCAGTTTTCAGTTGTTGAGAAAGCAGTTTGGGTTTCAGTCAGCAATTCAGAGAGGTTTGAGGCAGAGCAGACTAAGGTTGAATCATCTGCGTATTGAATGATTTTTAGCATCAGGAATAGCAGTGTGAAAGTTATTGATGAAGATGTTAAAAAGCTTTGGCCCATGGATGGATCCCTGTGGAAGGAAGAGATGAAGTTCCTCCATTTGACTGCCTTTGATCTGTCTGATAGATAGCTGGAGAACCAGGATAAAGCATTATGTGAGAGATTAAGGTTTGAGAGATGACAGAGAAGGTGCGTGTGGGAAACAGTATTAAAGGCTTTAGACAGATCGAGTAAAACATTAGAAACTAAGTGTCCTGAATCTCGGGCTTGAGTGACAGTTTCTAGGAAAGAGAGTAGAGCGGCTATTGTGCTATGGCCTGGATGGAAGCCATGCTGGGTAGGAGTGAGAAGATTGTTTTGGGTCAGGAAAGACATAAGTTGGAGGTGGATGCATTTTTCTAGGATTTTGGAGATTGCTGAGAGCAAAGCAATGGGGTGAAAGTTAGAGATGCTGGTATTTTTGCCTCCTTTATGAAGAGGAAGAATATAAGCTGAGTGCCAGAGACGTATGATTCTTTTATGGATCGGTTAATAATGATGCTGATTGGGAGAGAAATGCCATCAGCAGCACATTTTAGGAAGGAAAAGGGAATATTGTTGGGAGAGTAAGAGCAAGGTTTAAGTCTGGACAAAAGTTTTTTTATAAAGTTAGTGGAGATGGGTTTGAGTTCAAACAGATGAGGTGAGTTAGAAGGGGGAGAGTGTAGAGCAGTCGGATTATTATTGGGAAATGTCTTGGTGAGAGTAGTAATAGTTTCTATGAAAAATAAGTTAAATTCAGAGCCTAGTTCGAGGTCAGATTTACTTGGGTCAGGACAGGGATTATTCTTGGAGCCTGGATTGAGAAGTGAGTTTATTGAGTTCCAGAATTTTTGAGGTTGTTTTTTGTTATTGGACTGAAGTTTGATATAGTAGGATTTTTTGTCTTTAGTGATTAGTCGTTTTGCATTGTTGCAGAGCTGTTTATATTGGAGCAAGGTATTAGCCAGTTTATTGTTCTGGTAAAGCTTCCATAGTTTGCCTCTGTGGTGCATAATCTGTTTTGTCTCTTTGGATAGCCAAGGAGAAGTTTTAGTTTTTATCCTTTTGTTTCTTAGTGGGGCTAGTGAATTTAAAGTATCAAGGAAGACAGAGTTGAAGTATTCTATAACCTTGTCAAGAGGAAGGATGTTTAGAATTTGTCAATTCATTTGTTTGAAAGTATTTGAGAAAGTAGTTGGGCTGAAGCTACTGAGGTTATGAGTTTGAATGTATTGATGCTGGTGTGGGGAGGATCTAGCTGAGTGATGCATAAAGGCTGGGAGGGGGTCACTAAAGGTATCAGGAATTGTGCCAGAATTGGTTATTTTATTTGGATCTGAGACTAGGATCCACTTTATAGTGGATCCGGGAGGGTTTATCTTGTTAGGTCGACTGATGGAGAGGATTATTTGAATGAAGTTATAGAGGTTAATGGATAGGGAGGGAGACGGGCAATTGATTTTATTCCAGTCAATATTCACATCACCAAGGATATAAGTTTCATAGTTAATTTCAGTAGAAGCCCATAGGAGAATATTTCTGAGTGTAGAGATATTATTACCAGGTGAGATATATAGGGCAATGATACATATATTTTTATGTTTATTTAGTTTTAGAATTTCAGCAGTTAGTTCAGTGCTCTGGAATTGAGGAATTGGAATTTGGATGGGGAATTAAGGTAAAAAGGTTGGAGTAGACTAGGGCAGTGCCTCCACCTTTTTTATTTAGTGAGTCATTTCTGAGACAATGAAATCCTGGGGGCAGAATCTCAGAATTAGAGATAAAGGGCTTGAGCCAGGTTTCGAAGATGGCTAAGATATCTGGTTGGTTGTGGCTTAACCAAGCATGAAATTGGTGTACTTTGTTGTTTAGCCTTTGTGCATTCATTGTAAAAATCTTTAGGGTGTTGAGATAGGAGGAAGAGGGTAAGGGATGAGTGTTGTTAATAAAGGATGTAGGACCAGGTTAGGATGGATATCACCAGCTATGACTAGGTTGTTGAAGGAGATATCCTTTAGGCATATTGGTCTGTCAGGCATGAATTTTGGTAGATTGTAGATTGGAACAGGTGACAGTGTCTTGACTTTAGAGGAGAAGAGTTTAGGGTAAAATAGGTGCAGAGGGTTGGGCTGAATGAGAGAAGAGGAGATGGAGTGGAAATGAGAGTGGAAATGGGAGTAAGAGTGATGGAGAAGGTAGGTTTGTATGGTAGCTGTCTTTGTAGGTGGTATTAGACAAGCATAGGTGTAATATGAGGTAGAATAGTATAAGGGAAGTAGGAACATAAAGAGAAGGCTGGGGGACTGGAGGGTGTGATAACTTGAGGAAAGCATATTGGAGCAAAGAGAGAGAGAGTGATATGAGTGGTTAGGAAAATAGAGAAGGCTATGAAGAAGAAAGGGTTTAAAAAGTGATGGAGGTATTCTAGAGATTTAAGGAATGGGGGAGGGGCTATAACTATTGGGTAGAGTACAGATTACAGTGTTTAAGAAGGATGGCTATAGGTGGGAGGAGTAATGAGGGGAGCTGGTATTGGGTAATTAGGCTGAGAGGGTGGGGTAAGATAGGAATAAAGCTAGGAGTACTGGGGATGGGTAAGAATTGGGGGCAGGGTAGGGGAGCGGAGTGAGCCCGTAGGGCAAAAGGAATGGGAAAGAACACTACAGGTGAGTATGGCAGAAAAAGTATCAGCAAAGAGCAGTTTAAAGGCTGTAGTTGGAAGGTATGAGCTAAATATTTCCAGCTAGAAAATGAAGGTTGCCTTTACAGAGGGTGGTTTAGTGTGGGGGGGGGGGGGAATTTACAGTCTAAGGATATTAACTCACAACCAACTGTTTGTGAAAAAATAAAACTTGTTGGGATTATAAAGAATATCTAGGATTTATATTGGTAGATGCTGCCACCTAATGATAGAAGGAGACAGCAAACAGCAGGAATAGTTGGACCAGTCTTAGGTTTAAATATATTCTAGGGTACTGATAACAGGAGGAGGAGAGGGCAAACAGTCTGATGTAGGCTGCTAGAATGCGCACACGAGATGGCAGACTAACTCTATAGATAGTACATCAAGTCTACATTGAATTAGTGTTAAGCAACATACATTTACACAATCTTTTTGGGGGGGTCTTCTCAGTAGTATTTTTACTTTTACTTTATGTGGGTAAACTCAAGATTTACCAGTGGTTAGCATGGTTTGATCTAGAGGGTAAAGCTTGAGTGATTAAACAAAGCCAGTCCTGTTTAAATCCTGCATTACTCATGTCTGATCATGGATTATTGATATTTTACAATCACATTATTTAAGAAAAGTCTTATCTTTTCTACAAAAATGTCATTTTCCCAAGGGACATTAGTGTTCTTTCACTGGTTTCTGGTAGTCTCAGTTATCCAAAATATGTATTGTGCATGCTTTGTTTGCTCATGTGAATGGATGCACAGTACATTGCTGTCTCTGCCTTTTCCCCCCACAAATAATTTACATTTCTGCAGTATGTCCATGTGGTTTTCTGGCATAACATTGAAGACTGACGTCACATAATTATGAGCAAATCTCCATTCAAGGTATACCATGGAGCTGATTGTAAGGGTGCTTCTGGCATGAGCAGTGATGAGTTATTATTTTTTTAATATGTTGTATTATTTTTCTCCACATTTTGAAATTTTGTTTTACTGTTTGAATTGCCATCTAATTTTCCAGCAAAATAACTTGACAGACTTCTTCTTCTTGGGAATGTGTTGGAAAATACGATATATGTTAGTCTAATATGTAGCATTATTGACTGAAAGAAATCCCCACTGATTTACTAGAAAAACATACATTTTACAAGGGAGAGAGCAAAATTATAAAGAAACTTTTGGATGTTTTATAAAAGTGACTACAGTCAAGAGAATAGTTACTGACAGTATGAGCGGTCTTACTGTCAGTAACCATTCTTTTCAGTTGTCATTGGCTTTGCAGAATGTTCTTAATTTGTCTCATATTTAGTCCTGTACTTTGTAAAACATGTTTGAGATGTTATGGAGCATATTCCAGTAGAAAGACTGGCAGCTGAACAATACTTCCGTAACGGAACTTCTTTCTACTGGTATATATTTGCTCAATGTACACATCTTTGAATACAAATCATCATTTCTTTTATAATTAGAGCTAAGGAATAGGCCTAGTAAATACCCACAAAGAGGTCTAACTTTATGGAGCAAAGGAAATATCAGTGCATCAAGGAGAAGTCTAGATCTCAGGGCAAAAAACATAACACTGTTAGCTAAATCAAAACAGCTGAGAGGTGTGTTTAGCACTGTACCAATGAGTATGCAGTTTGTACAGCTTTTGAGCACAAATTATCTACAGTCACTTATTTAAGCATGCATCATGTCTGCAGTATTCTGAACAGTATATAGTATAGCAGGATCTTTCAAAGCACATTTGTTATTGCTGTTTATTGCGGTATAAAGAAGACTGATTATTATTCATGCCATCAAAATGAGTGTTTCAGTGCCTGCACAGAATATATGAAAGCTGTTATACCAGTATACCATCAAAGCCCTTTAAGGAGACTCAAGAACAATTTTGATATATTATGTATAACACAGCTTGGAATGTGTTTTCTAACATAATTCAGTTGTAGCTTTCGGAAGTGGCAATCTGTTGAAAAGAAAAACATTGTCAGAGATGAATGACAATGCTTGTTTCCAGCCATCAATTTATGACACACTGAAAAGGATGTATCTGTGTATGTTTGAACAGTGCACACACAAAAATTCCTTATCAGTGAATATTTTGGCAAATTAATCTCATTCAAGTTGTTGATCACATGACAAGAAAATTACTTCACTTAAAAACAGCTTAATCCTGTGAGTCATATTAGGTGAAATACTATACCAGGGTTGGAAGGCGATCATTTACAACAATTACATTTTCTTTGCTTTTTTAATAATTTCTTGGCATTTTACTAAGGCAATCTGCTCAAACAAGTGCCTACATTAAAGAGGAAATTGTGAGCACTGAGTTATTAAGAGGCTTCTTGAAAGTCACACAATGTATAAGAGGACATTGTGAAATTCATTCTTGGGTCTAAGTGATATAGTTTATTTTGGTGGTCCTGTGCAGTAATGGATAACTGGCAGTGTTTTTCTTAGTAAGGCCCTAATAACAAACGTAAAAGCTGGACAGCTTATGTGGCTGGGGCTGCAGGTAAAGTGCATCAGGAACATTCTGCTACTGCTACACAAACACCAATCATGCATGTTAAATAAATGAGATACCACAGTGCTATAGTGACTTTCTGGAAACTCTGGGACCACCCAAAGGATTAATAGCTCACATTTTTTTTCAAATCTCAATACTATTTTCATACCACTGACCTTCAAAATCAAAGAAAAGAGCAAGAAAGAAAATCGCTTTATTTCATACACATATATTTGCAAATATTATTTAGCAGAGCGGTAGCAAGGAAGTTCAATTTGATACCTGGAGTAACATCTCCATTTTTGTGCCTCTGGACTCTCCCCACCCTGCTTAACCCCAGCTCTGCCCTCCTAGACCAATGCCAGCTCCCCTCAAGAAAACTGGATTTCAAAAGGAGAATGTTAAATAGTTGTATTATCATTAGGGTCATTG
The DNA here is from genome assembly GCF_019279795.1 of Protopterus annectens. Lineage (NCBI taxonomy): Eukaryota > Metazoa > Chordata > Ceratodontiformes > Protopteridae > Protopterus > Protopterus annectens. The sequence continues at coordinate 299,283,385 of NC_056740.1, forward strand.
CAAAAATATCCCAAACAACAAACTAAAACAGTGAGAAGTTCACTGAAAAACCAACCAGTAAAAACAAAATGAAAACTCCAGCAAAACTAGAACTTCCGCTGAGTGACCTCCCAAACCTCGTGTATCAGAGGCACATGGGATATTTTTGCAGTGACCCTAATGATAATGGACATCAGCTAGGTATAACAGCCCTGTGTTTCTAATGCTTAGTCAGACACACTGCTTGTGCTGTGCTGATGAGGTCATAACAAGGCCAAAATATGCATATCCACAGCTAGTGGGGTTTGGCTTTATTGGTCTGAAATTGTCCATTAAAAACGGCAAAACAAGTCACTGGCATTCAGAATTGCCGATTAGCTGAAACAACTGATGTTCATAAGGATCATTTGCATATATCCCATGTGCCTCTAATACAAGAGGTTTGAGAGGTCACTCAGTGGAAGTTCTAGCTTTACTGGAGTTTGTATTTTGTTTTTAACAATTTCAAGAAATGGAATTCAGAGACATGTTTAGCCATAAAGAGGAAGACCTCATTATTTATTTATTTGCATTTGTTTACCAGGAGCCTATTTTCAGTGGTGGCCCGAGGAGATATGCTCCATATCAACAAGTACATACAATAGAAGAGACACAGTCACAGTTGGTTAAACACTGGTTAAAAAAATCAACATTAACAGTATATTAATTACAGTACAATATAAGAGATACAGTTGAATGCACATGTAAGAATTCACAGTTAATTACACTAAGAAAGCATGTCAATAACTTAGCTTCTAAAAATTTAGTAAGGGCATTAACAACTTATAAAGATATGTTTTGCAAGATGTAGCATGAAAATAAAGCATACTATCCACTAATCTGCATGTCCCTGAAACACGTGTAAGTACCCCCACTGCTATTCAGCACTTGGTGATACTTAATGCGAGTGACCAAGGCATTGCTTTGGAACAGGACCCCCCTCACATTCACTCCTCCCATACAATCACAGATACACCCCCATACCACTCAACTGTCCCTAATTTTCCAGAACATCCCTAATGCTGCCTCATAGTTTTACCCTGTCCCTCAAAAATTATGAAGGATTACAGTCAGTCAATAATGCCAGGCATTATAGTTTCATAGTTGCTCAGAAAATATTTTGTGATGCACAACCTGCTGGTCCATTTACTTTTTAATTGACTTGGAGTAAATTCCTGGGAAATGGTTCCGCCCCACCATATTACAATTTGTTCCTCTTTCTTGAGGCAGTTGATAAGTATGGTAGCTACCGCATGCCCCTGCAAACATTCACAAACGCACATTCAAGCATTCATGCATACAAATACAGTCACAGACACTCACCTTGTATATGACACCCCCTTCATCTGATCATACTCACATACACACACACACACACACACACACACACACACACACACACACACACACACACACGCGCTACCACACATATATATACACTAACACAACCTCTACCACTACCTCCCTGCTAAACTGCCTGCCACTTGCCACTTACCTGTAACACAATCTCTTCCAGTAGAAGTAATGGGTGAATGTGTCCTGCATTTCAACTATATTAATTCACATGGCTGCCCATGCTAATTTACATATCCAAGTGATTCTCTGAATCAGACAGGTGCATAAATCCCTTCCTGCAGGCATTTTCAGTGGAGAGCACATGGCTTATTAGCATAGGCTGCTGGCTTGGAATGCTCATTAATATTCAGTGTGTCCACAGAGACAGCCCACTGCAGAGATTCCACAAACCGTAGAATCACTAGGTTGGGGCCTATCAAGGAAATGTAAAGTGCTACTGCCAGTGGTTTTTTTGGCCATGTTATGTCTAACTGATGGTGGTAGCCCTTTTTGAATCCCAACGGTATTCCGCACACAATAAAAAGTCTCTTGTGATTCTTCCCCACTCACTCTGGGGTTTTCTGTGATTGAAAAAAATGTTTTCTTGGTCACATTTTAAAAGAATAATATGTATAGTTTGATGGTGCTGAATTAAAAAACAAAACTGGAAAAACAGTCCATGTTAGATATAAAGATCACCAGAAATCTCCTCTGTTTGGCTAATCATTCTGACTATTCATCTCTAGAACAGATACTTTGACCTGAACTAACAAACTCAGCCAGACTCCTCTGAAACCCTGTTTTTTCTCTACTTTTCTTTTTTATCCAGAAGTATCTCCTGACTAACCAGATTTGCTATTTCTCAGTCTCTCTTAATTAACCTTATGTTGCATCTCCAAGCTGTCTTTTTTCCCTTTAAAAGGGTAAGCACAATAATCACTGTAATTTAAGTAATGGTAAGAATCTGTTTTCACAATAGTATTGTACATATTTAAATCAAATTAATTCATAGGATCATAGGAGGTTACTAGGCTAATGGCCCTGGGGCCCTTACAAGAATAGCCAAGAAAGAAACCTTAGTCAGCACCTGTCACCCCTGTCAATGAAGGACACAGGTAGAACCCCTGGGGCAAGTTTGTGGTTTCCCATCCACTAACCAAGGTTGCACTTGAAGAGGGTCAGCGAGAGGCTCTGTTTGACATGTATGGGAAGTCTATTCCAGTGACGGGGCAGCCTCTGGGAGACAAACCTGTCTCTCCAGCAGGTTTTGTTAATGTCACATATTAGGTTCAGGCCTTTTGAGTGGGTAGTGCGTGAGCAGTTGGACTTACGGATATGGAGCATCTCTAGTAGGGTAAGCTCCTGAGATTGCCTTGTAGGTGAGACACAGATCACCCCTGAGCAATCTGTACGATACCAAATAGAGTGATAGTGATTTGAGCCTGTCCACATATAACAGGTGTTGGAGGCCATGGATTCTTTTTGTGAGGTACTTCAGTGGCCTTTCCAGTTGGTGCAGACGTTTGGAGAGGTACATCTCAAACATGACGTTATACTCAATTATTGGTCTAATGAGGGATGAGTATAGAGGGGTAGTAACCTCCTTTTTTTTTTGGATGCAATCCCTTTACTAATGAGATGAATCAAGTAAAAGGCATTTCTGACCACTGCCGCTATATGATGATCGAATGTGAGGTTGTTATAAACCTGAGTGCCCAGGTCTCTCACCACAGATTGTGTGTTAGGGTGTTGCCACTGATGTGGTAATCAGTAGGGGTCGTGTTTTTGCTGAATGGTATGATGATACGTTTTTGCATTCAGCTTGAGGCCATGACTTTGGCTCCAGTCATTAGTTGCTGTTAAACTCTTGGAGTATGTTAACATCGTTTCAGGAGTCAATGACAGCACCCAACTTACAGTCATCATCAAACTTGGTCAGCCACAGGCCATTTGTCTTTGCCTGTACCTCTGAGAAATAGATGCTAAACAGTAGGGGTCTGAGGACAGATCATTGGGGAACTCCACTAGTCACAGGTCTGCTATCGGATATTTTGACTTTGAGGGTCCTGTCAGTGAGCCAGATGGCCACCCACCTGATGAGATAGGGATTTACTCCAAGTTGTATTAGCTTTTTGATGTTGACTGAGTGGGGGATTGTGCCAAAGGCCTTGGCCAAGTTATGGTAAACTGTATGTACTGACTTTCCCTCATCCAGGGCCTTGATGCCAGTCTCAAAAAAGTTGACCAGGTTCAACAGGCAAGATATGCCCTTGATGAATCTGACCTGGGTGAGGTCAAGTGCTTGGAGATTGCCTATGTCCTTGTTTATGAGATCCATAATAATATGCTCCATGGCTTTACAGATCAGACTTGTCAAGCTAATGGGGCGATAGTTTCCAGGGTCAGTAGAGGCACCACCTTTGCACAAGAGGATGACAATGGCGGTTCTCTACTCTGCTAGAATGAACCCAATACTTAGGCTGTAGTTGAATAGGGTGTTCAATGTCGAAGACAGTTCTTGCTGGAGATGGTGCAGAATACATCCTGGGATACTATCAGGTCCCATGGAAGCTGTGTTTTTTGCCTTGGATAGGGCCTGTAACACTTGATCTGTGAAGATGTGAGGTGTGGGACAAGTATTGGGGGTGTCAAAAGAGCCTTTGGGGGGACAGGGGGTGATGTTTGCACTGAACCTATCTGCTAGCAGGTTGGCTAAGTCAACAGGATCAGTGTATGTGATACTGTTCAGTACTAATTTGGAACAAACCTGGACTTTGCCACGGTGGTTCCTAACATAACTGAAAAAGACTTTATGGTTTTCTTTCTTATGGAGGCTAGTTTTGATTCATAATTGACCTTGGAGGTTTTTACTTGTGATCTAATGTGCTTGTTGAGGCTAAGGAAGGAGTTTTTCCAGTTTGGAATTTGATCCCTTTTACCCCTGGACAACAGTTTTTTCCTTTTGTTGTAAAGCCTGTTGATAGAGGATGTCCACCAAGCAGGTTTGTGTTTCCTTGAGGAGCAAGGTTTAGTTCTATTGGGTATGGCTGAGTCCATGCAGTTGTACAGGTGCTCATAAACTGCATTGGTGTACTGTTCAGCATAGTTATCTGCATCCTCTGAGGGGGTGGTGGTGGTGTGAAGCTACTGATACCCTCCCTTAACAGGTTGTAGTCAGGTTTTGAGAAGTTTTTTTAGCCTGGTTGTGGCTGGGGGGATGGTGGGGACAGACACTTTGAATGAGACAGATCAATGAGCTGATCTCACCAGGGAAGGACATACTATGGTAGTGGTGCAGCAGTCACCCATGTTGGTGAGAACCAAGTCCAGAATGTTATCTCCCCTTGTGGGGGATAAGACGAGCTGGTCTTGTGCATTAGAACTGATGAAGTCGAGGAATCGTTGAGACAGTGCATTAGTGCAAGAATAGTTCACCCAGTCTATGGTGGAGTAGTTGAAGTCACCAAGGATCAGGGTGTTAGGGGGTACCTTTATGGAGTCTAGTAGATCCCGGCAAGAGGAGTGGATGTTTTGAGTCATTGAGGGGGGTCTATAGCTATCTGTAAGTTGGATGGGTGCCTTGCCAACTGTCAGTTGTACCTGGAGTAGTTCCAGTGCGTCATGCTGACAAACCAGTCTGGAGGTGTGCCTGTCCTTGATGAAGATAGAGACTCCGCCACCCTTAGTCTTCTCGATCTCATTTTGGGGTCAGAATGTGTGGAATGAGGTATAGCCTGGTAAGGCAGGGGTGCTCTCCGCAGCCCTGAACCAAGTTTCCATGACCGCATAGATATCAGCATCTTCCAGTGAGACCATTTTCAGGTTTAGGCTCCTAGTGTTAAACAGCATGAACTTCAATTTGCTTTTTGACAGATCTTTTATGTTGGAAGGATTGTCTTTGGGACATTGCCTAAAAAAGGCACAATGGGGGAGGGGAGAGCCTTGGCCAGGATCCAGAAACCCAGTGGTGACAAGTGAAGGCCATCTCTGGCAAATCATCAAGGCCTTTTGACCATGTCATCACAGGCAGACAGATACTGGATCCCCTTGGAATGACACCAGAAACTAAGCCAATTGTTGAAGTCAATTATTTTTTGTTGCTACTGTGGTATCATTCTTGGTGAAGGTAGGATGCTACTTAGGGATAGGGTCATACCTGCCTGTAACACATGCTCTGAGAGTTCAATCATGTTTCTCTTCATATAGTGCAGGGAGGTATGACTTAAGTCTCTGCACAAGTACAAGTACGACTCTGTCATTTTACATGTTGGTGTGAATGACTTAAGTGCATGAGTGATGTGGCGGATTCTGGCACCAGACTGACAACTGACTGTGACCTTCTCCTTGCTAAGCCTGGTGAGGGGGACATTTGTGTGTCTTACAATAGAGTCACCAATGACTAGTGTGCTTGGTTTATTGTTATGTCTTGTGGGCTGTGATGGTGTATTGTTTTGCCTTATGGGCTGTATTTGTGAGACACTGGTATGTTGCTGCTGTGTGTGATGTGTTTGGTGTTGTGTGAGGAATGTTTGTGAGTGTGTTTTGGAGGTCTCTGCTGTTTAGGTTAGTTTTTATTGAGGACCATTGCATAGATGTGTGTGTGTGTGTGTGTGTGTGTGTGTGTGTGTGTGTGTGTGTGTGTGTGTGTGTGTGTGTGTGTGCCGTGCTTGGTTATGTGATGTGAGTTGTGTGGTATTTGCTCATTTCAAGTTATAAATCCAATAAATAATGTTTTGTACACAGTTTAGGTTATACATTAAGAAACACCACAGTTTTACATTCATTAAAAGCGGTAACTGACAGATTATGTTACGTTTGACCCTCCTCTTGAAACCACCAGTTTCAGGCCTTATGTATGTCCAGGACAAGCCATCTGCATGATGCTGGTTGACAAGTGGGTGATGCTGAATGTTAAAGCAGAAAGATTTTTGCTGCAACCTTTATGCCACATCCATGAATGTCAAATGCAGCAGCTATTTTTCCCTGATTCCCCCTCTGGGGGAGTCACCAAGGGATGCACTTGTACATGATTGGTCCTCGAGTCTCCTTTATGCCTTTCCTCCCTTTCCTTTGATACCCAAAGTTCTTCAGAAAGCCAGGTCATTGGGAAGCAAGATGATTCTCATCGCCTCATACTGGCCCCATGAAATTTGGTTTCGCATTCCTTTGGCCCCATCTTCAGGAGAAGCCATGGGGTCTGGACCCAGTCCCAGACCTTCTGAAACATATGTCTGGAATGCTTCACCCTGGCCTTCAAACCCTCAAACTGACAGGTTGGCTGCTCTGATTCCAAATATACCCTGGATTCCTGACCATACTCCTTCTGTCACATGCACTCAGGTGACTCCACAACAAGTACAAGTATGATTCTGTCATTGTCCATCTGGGTGTGAATGACCTGAGATGCACCCACTGGACTACATGAAAAAGTCATGGTGGAGCTCTCGGATTATGTGCCCCAGGCAGGTATGACCCTAGCTCTGAGCAACATCCTACCATCACTCAGAATGATACGGCAGTACAAACAGAAAATTATTGACTTAAACAATTGGCTAAGTTTCTGGTGTCATTCTAAGGGGATCCAGTATCTCTCTGCTTGGGATGACATGATTGACAGACCTCGATGCTTTGCTAGAGATGGCCTGCATCTGTCACCCCTGAGTTTCTGGGTACTGGCTAATGCTCTTGTCACCCCTATAGTGCCTTTTTTAGGTGGTGTTCCAAAGACCAAATTATCACCAAATTATCACTGTAACAGCTATAAATAAATGAAATCTGAGGCTCATGCTGCTCAAGATGCACTTGCTCGAAGCACTCCTCAAAGTGGAGAACATCAACATTTGTACTGTAACGGAGACCTAGTTTAAAGCAGCAGACAGCACCCCTGCTCTACCAGGCTATAATTCATTCCATGCCTTTCAACCCCAGAACATGAACGAAAGCTCCAAAGGTGGTGGAGTCTCCATATTCATAAAGGATATGCACATCTCCGGACTAGTAGCCCAGCATAACATATCTGAGATACTCCAGGTACAACTAACATTGGGTAAAACGGCAATTCAAGTCATAGTCTATATAGGTCCCCAAACATGTCCCAAGACTTTCACTCCACATTCCTAAGCACCATGGAAGCTATTAAGATCCAACCAAACACTCTCATACTAGGTGACTTCAACTACCCCTCCATCAAACTGGGAAAAGTACTCATGCACCAATGCACTGGCCCAATGCTTCCTGGAATTCATCGGTTCCAATGCCCTGGACCAGCTCATTCTTACCCCCACTAGAGGAAGCAACATCCTTGACCTAGTTATTACTAACATGGGCAACTGTTGCTCTACACCAATAGTCAATTCCTCCCTGGTTAGATCTGACCACAAAGTAATCACCATGGAAATCCACCATGAAAACCTTCTCCAAAGCTGACTTTGGACTCCAAAAAACAGAGGTGGCTAACTTCACGGCACCCATGCCAATGGAAAATAGATGCATGACTGCCAAATCATACACCAATGCACTGTACAAACACGTACATAAATGCATGGAACTAGCCATACCCAACAGAACCAAGACGGTCTCCTCCAAAAATAGGAAGCCAATCTGGTGGTCTGCTGCCATTAATAAACTCTAAAACAGAAGGAAGAAACTGCTGCAGAAAAATATGAAGTCCCAAGACTGGAAAAATTCCCTTATCAGCCTCAACAAAATGTTGAGATCTCTCATCAAAACCTCCAAATCCAGCTATGAAGGCATAATTGCAACAAACACTAAAAACAACCATAAAGCCTCCTATAGTTATATCAAGAATCTCCATGGCAATACCCAGATTTGCTCTGAGTTACTGCACAATTGTACCTCCTATACTGAGCCAACAGATATTGACGATATACTGGCTGACAGATTCAGTGCCAACTTTACCCCTCCCCCCCAAAGGACCAATCTCAATACCAGAAGAATGCCAGGTACCCAGCATTACTGCAGCACAGGTTAAAGCTGCATTGTCCAAGGCCAAGAATACAGCTTCTGTGGGACCCGACAATATCCCTGGCTGTATTCTACATGAATTACAAAGTGAACTAGCACCACATCTGTGTGCCCTTTTCACTCACAGCCTCACCTCAGTCTTTGTCCCTACCGAATGGCAAACTGCTACAGTATTCCCTCTCCATAAAGGGGGAGTGTATACATACCCTGGGAATTATCACCCCATTAGGCTGATGAGTCTGATATGTAAAGCTATGGAGTGTGTCATCATGGACCTAATTAACAAGACTATAGGGAATCTCCATACTCTAGAACCCATGCAATTTGGTTTTGTGAAAGGTAGATCATGCCTGCCTAACCTGGTTGACTTCTTTGAGTCAGTCACCAGAGCTGTGGATGAGGTTAAGGCAGTTTATACAGCCTACCTCAATCTGGACAAGGCCTTTGATACCATTTCTCACTCAGGAATTATTGATAAACTCACCAAACTAGGCATCAACTCCTATATCATTAGGTGGGATGCAAATTGGCTCACAGATAGAATCCACAGTGTGAAAGTATCGTTCTCCAAGTCAGACTGCCAACCAGTCATGAGTGGAGTCCCACAGAGATCAGCCCTGGATCCTCTCCTCTTTGACCTCTACTTCTCAGAAGTCCAGGCCAACACAGAGGGACTATGTCTGACCAAGTTCACAGATGACTGCAAGCTGGGAGCCATTATTAACTTCCCAAGTGATGCAGATATCCTACAAAAAAGCCTCACTGAGACCAATGACTGGTGTCAAAACCATGGCCTTAAGCTTAATGCCAAAAAATGCATCATTATCCCCTTTGGGAAAAACTCAGTTCCCACTAATTATCACATTGATGGGAGCCCACTGAATACTGAAAGCGTTATAAGAGATCTGGGGACACAGGTTAACAGCAACCTCTTCTTCAACCTCCACATTGCCACTGTGGTCAGAAAGTCCTTCTATGTGACACAGCTCATTATCAAGGGTTTTGCATCCAGGAATAAAGAGGTCATCATCTCTCTCTACTCTTCCCTCATTATACCAATCAGAGTCTAATGCCCCTTTTGGCATGTACCTCACTAGACAGCTGCAACAGCTGGAGAGACCACAAAAGTACCTCACAAAGAGGATCCTAGGCCTTAAACACATGTCCTACATGGACAGACTCAAATAACTGCAGCTATTCTCTGTCTCATATTGTCTACTAAGAGGCAATTTCTGCTTGACTTACAAAGCCATATCTGACTCCGCTCTGTTAGAAAAGCTACAGCTAAAGAAATCCCAATCCCTCCACACCACATGCTCCAGAGACCTCAACCTCATTACCACAATCAACAGAACTTGCTGGAGGGACAGGTTCATAACCCAGAGACTGCCCATGCTCTGGAATAGACTTCCCATACATGTCAAGCAGAGCACCTCACTGGCCCTCTTCAACAGAAATCTTTATGAGTGGATTGGAAATAGAAAGTTCACCCCGGGGATCACTCCAGTGGCTCTACTTGATAGAGGCACTGGGAACTAATGTCGGGCAGCACAGTGCCAGGGCACTTCTATGGGCTAGACTTTTAAAGACTCCAGGGCCATTAGCCTAGTACACACCATATACCTATGAACCTATAAGACTCAAGAGCTGCAAAATCTACAAGCACTGTCAGTGACTCCCTGCTGGGTGAAGAATGAAAATCTCCTTTTTTGTATGTGAGTTGTTTAACTGATAGAGCAGCTTTCTATTTTACTTTTCCATTTTGTTTTCTGTTTGAAAAATCTGCTTGGTCTGGTGTTTTTGTTCTATGTGGCAGATAGATTCTTAAATTATCCAGGCTGCACATTTCACTTATTTTTGGGGGGATTTTTTTCCCCATTAGCTAATTTGTTTCTTGAGTGATACAGAATATCTGTGGCATTGTCTTTTCTGATAAGACTCAAGGCCTACAAAATCTACAAGCACTGTTGGTATTTACCTGGTCTGTCTGGGTTGGGAAGCACACAAAAGGGCTCTGAGTGCTGTCATTTTATTGGCCAGAGGGCTCATTAGTCAGTTTTCTGTATTTCCAGTGTTGGTATAAATTTGGCATATTTGTACCAAGCCACTTGCCAGGCCAGAGTCCTGTAAAGATGCTAGAAATACTGCTTATTTTCATTATACTGTGAATGTTTTCTGTGCTATTTATTGCTGTTCTTTTGGCACTTCTTTAAAGTTTAATGTTGCATTTTCAAACTGCTACAACAGCTGCTGTTAACTGAACTACATTATATCTAGTGTTTCTTAGCTAGTATTAGGAATCTGTTTGTGATTCTTTAACACTTTGACTCCATAACAGTCATTTTACATTAAGAGGGTCACAGTCTGCACTCTTGTGCAGGAGAGAGCTGATTTTATCTATAGGAGCTGGGAATTGCAGGTGGAAAGTTCATGGTGTGCTTACCTGATTGGCCTTAGGGCATAATTAGTATAAAAGTTGCTTTTTCCTGATCGTATATAAGCCTCACGTTTGCTCCACACTCTCTTCACACAGCAGTGGTTACTGGGGCCTTGTATACATGCGATCACCAGAAGTTGACATTTCCCTGTAAAAACCACCCCAGAACTTTACCTCCGTCCAGCATTACTCATGGGGCAACTAGTTTGCGTGGTGAGTGGCATTTATGCATTTAGTTAGGACTATTTAGGTTGACTTTACCTTATTATCACACACAGGACTATTGCTGCTCAGAGGCCATCTGATTTGGGTGCTAGGCAGCTTTGCTGGTTAAGTTAGCTGCAGATTACAGCAAGTAAGCACCCTTCCCTTACCCTTTTACAAACACCCTCCACACCTATCCCTTGCAGGTGCACACATTAGGACCTGCAACATAGATGGGTACTTTCCTGCTATCTCTGCATCCAGCTTGGTGGATGTGGGAAGCATTAGACAATGCAGCAAGTGCCTTATGTACACTGACAATTACTTAATTCTCAAACAGACAAATACAGTACGTGAGAAATGTAGTTACACATTGACACTGGGGCTATACTCTCATGTAGATACAAAATAAGCAACAAACAGGTTGTCAGCAACTCAAACATCACTCACCACACCAACAAAGGACTATACACACATAGAGACCAACATATCCAGAAGTGCTTACATGTAACTTACCTGAACCTCAAAGGCCTATCAGGCACAGACTTCAAAAACTCTGCATGCACACAAACAAAACAATTCCCACCACAACACATAAAGCCACAACTCATTGTATCTCATCTATAAAGACCATAAGGTGAAACACTCCACAGCCCAATATATTGGTTAAAGGAGACTCCATTGTGAGACACACTGATGTCCCCTCTTCCCAGGTAGATAAAGAGACCGTTACAGTTAGTTGCCTGTCAGGGGCTAAGATCCACCAGATCATGCAAGCACTCAGGTCACTTAACCCTAAGTACCAGTATGACTCAGCCACAGTCTGTGTGGGCATGAACAACCTGAGACATACTACCTTGGACTATATGAAGAGAGACGTGACTGAGCTCTCAGACTATGTGTCACAAACAGGTATGAGTCTAGCATTAAGCAGCATTCTGTCATCTCCAAGGATGATGCTACAATGCCAGCCAAAAATGATTGGCTTTAATGATTGGCTTAGCTACTGGTGTCATTTGAAAGGGGTCCAATGCTTGTCAGCTTAAGAGGACATGGTTGACAGGTCATACTCCTTTGCCAGGGATGGTCTTCACCCATCACCTCAAAGCTTTCAAATATTGGCCAAAACATTATCCACCCCATAATGCCTTTTTTAGACATTGCCAAACAGACAAACCTTCCAGCATAACAAAAGCTACTTAGGACAAGCTAATGGCATTACTGCTGAAATGCTAGTAGTCTCAAAAAGAAACTGCACTCCCTGAAAGCTCTCCTCACCCTGAAGAATGCTGATGTCTGTGCTGTTACTGAAACATGGTTCAAATCCACAGAAAGCACTGCTGCACTGCATGGCTATAATGCCTTTATGTTCTGATGACCCATTGAAAATGTAAGTACAAAAGGTGGAGGTGCATCTACCTGCACGAAGGAAAAGCACATCTCAAGGTTGGTCAAACAGTATGACATGCTTGAGCTACTCCGTGTCCATCTAACCATGGGAACAATCCATTACCATACTCTTACTAGGTACACGTCCTCCACCGTGAACCAGTAAACCCAAACATCATACCTGAAGTTACTAGAATCACTCACCATCCAGCCCAGTACCACACTCGTGGGTAATTTTAACAACCCTTCCATTAATCGGGAGACATACAAGATCACTAACATGCAGGCTCAAAGATTTCTTGACTTTGTGAATGCAAATGCCCTGGAGCAGCTAGTCTGCACCCCCCCCCCCCTTCCTCAGTGTGATGTCCTCACCGATAAGATCAGATCACAAAGCAGTCTTCCTTAAAATAAAGATAAAACTAGTCCCCCCACCTAACCCCAAGTTTCTCTAAGGTAAATTACCTCCTATTATGGGATGGCTTAGCTAGTTTCCATGCTCCCCCAAATCCAAAAAACACAGAAACCTATGCAGAGGTATACATAAAAGCCCTGTATGACCATATAAACAAGTGTAGAAAAACAGTAGTACTAGTCTGAAATAAGCCCAGGTCTAGCCATAAAAACAAGCCACACCTTTGTACCCTGGTATTAATAAGTTGTAAAAGAAAAGAAAGAAAATCCTGTCGGCAAGTAAGAGGGAATGTGCACAACAGAGTAAAAAGTCCCTCATTAATCTAAATAAGTGAATCAGGGAACTAGTTAAGTATCTCAAAGCAGACTTTGAGGTAAAAATAATCTTTAAAGCTAAGGATAACCATAAGTCCTTTTTCAGTTATGTCTGCAGTCTTAAGGCCAAGACCCAACAATGTGTGGAATTTGTTGTGGATGGCATCACCTATACTCAGCCGGAAGATATAGCAAATCTGCTGGCCAATAAGTTCAGCTCAAATTTCACCTCCCCATCACCCCTAAGATATACCCTGCATCACTCTACTGCCAATTATCACCAAATAACACATTGTCACTACTCTCTCTAAAGCTAAAAACATGGTTTTAATGGGACATGAAGATATACCAGGCTACCTCTTAAACAGCTTAAATAAGGACTTATCAAGCCCATTATGATCTTTATTTAACCACAGCCTCCAGACTGGCTGTGTGCAAATTGAGAAGAGGACAGAAACAGTCATCCCTCTGCATAAAGGGGGACCATCTAGTGACCTAGGAAATTACTGACCCATAAGTTTGACTAGTCTTATATGCAAGGCCATGGAAAGAATAATCATGGACCTGGCAAATAATGTCATAGGAAACCTCCAAACACTGGACCTGACCCAACCTGGCTTTGTTAAGGGCAAGTTATGCCTACTGAATCTGGTGGATTTATTTGATAAAGTCACTAAGGCTATGGATGAAGGTAAAAACAGTACATACCACCTACCTCGACCTGGCCAAGGCATTTGACATGATTCCCCATTCAGGTATTATGAATAAACTCACAAAACTTGGCATAAATCCTTACATCACCAGAATGATAGCCAATTGGTTAAAGTGGGTAAATTTAGATCCAGCAAGAGGCCAATTACTAGTGGAGTGCTGCAGGGCTAAGTTTAGATTGCTAGATCAGGTGACCCTCATGCTGTTTGACTTGCAGATGTGCAGCAGCTCCATCAGGGCTGGATTTGTGAGTGCCTTGTAGGTCAGTAATAGGTCACCCCTTAATAGCTGGTAGGAAACAGAGTAAAGGGATAGGGCTTTTGGCTGCAAACAACGTCTCCAGTATAAATTGCAAGGAATTATTCCCTTTAATATTCAGCGCTTAGTGTGTGCCTTCAACATTGCCACTACTTATTGCATTTTGCAATGATGCCTTATTTTTATGTCCTGATCAGGGTCTAAAGTATTACAGTTTACATTAATGCAAGACTAATGAGGGCTATGTAATTCAATATGTTTCTGCACTCTCTCTCTTCCCATTTGATGGTTGTGGTTTCTTTTTATGTAGCATTTGCAGAACTTCTATTAATCCCAATGCATTACCAATAGTAGTTCACATCTGCCTGAGAAGGGTGCTGCACTGGCTTTAGTAGCAGAACATATAACTAATACTTTTTTAAATACAGTACTGTCTAAACCTCTGACTAGACAAACTGAGTTGTGAGCATGTTAATCCGACACAATTCATAGGTTCATAGGTAGGTACTAGGCTATTGGCCCTAGGGCCTATATAAGCCTAGCCAAAGGTATCCTGGCTTTCACCACCCAAGAAAATTATTTTCCTGTGCCACTGTCGAGCAGAGCCACAGAAGTGATCCCCGGGGTGAATTTCCTATCTCCCATCCAATCATCAAGATTTTTCTTGAACAGTGCTAATGAGGAGCTTTGTTTGATGTAGATAGGTAGTTTGTTCCAGAGTATGGGAAGTCTCTGGGACAGGAATCTATCCCTCCAGCATGTTCTGTTTATTGTGGTGATGAGGTTTAGGTCCCTAGAGCATGTAGCTCATAGGGATTGGGATTTCCTTAAGTGGAGCATGTCTAAAAGCTCTGGGTTTGACATAGTTTTGTGTGTTAGGCAGAGATCACCTCTGAGTAGGCAATATGCAATGGAGTAAAGCTGCAGTTTTTTGAGACGGTCTGCATAGGGCATCTCTTTGAGGCTGGTAATCCTCTTTGAGAGGTATTTCTGTGGCCTTTCCATTTGTTGTAGATGTCTTGTGAGGTACATACCAAAAGGGGCATTGTACTCTATAATGGGTCTAATGAGTTACGAGTAGAGGGGAACAATTACCTCTTTTTTCGTGGATGAGAAACCTTTTGTGATGAGGTGTGCCACTTAGAAGGATTTCCTGACTACTGTGGCGATGTGATTATCAAAGGAGAGACTACTGTCCACCTGTGTCCCAAGGTCTCTTATCACACTTTCGGTGTTAAGTAGACTACCACCTGTGTGGTAGTTCATGGATACTGAGTTTTTACCAAAAGGAATGACAATGCACTTTTTGGCATTGAGCTTGAGGCCATGGCTTTGACACCAGGCATCTGTCTCAGCAAGGCCCTTTTGTAGGATGTCCACATCTTTTGGAGTTTTGACTATGGCTCCTAGTTTGCAGTCATCTGTGAACTTCGTTAGCCAAAGACCTTCTGTGTTGGCCTGTACTTCAGAGAAGTAGATACCAAACAGGAGAGGACCCAGGACTGAACCCTGTGGTACTCCACTTGTCACTGGTCTGAAGCTGGATTTGGAGTCTGCTACTTTCACGGTGTGGGTTCTGTCAGTGAGCCAGTTGGCTACCCATCTTGTGACATAGGGGTTTATACCTAGTTTAGTGAGTTTATCTATAATTCCAGAGTGGGGGATGGTGTCAAAAGCTTTGGCGAGATCTAGATAGGCTGTGTGAACCACCTTACCCTCCTCTACGGCTTTGGTGACTGCTTCAAAGAAGTCTATCATGTTTAGGAGACATGATCTGCCTTTTACAAACCCGAACTGGTTGGGGTCCTGAGTTTGGAGATTACCAATGTCATTGTTTATAAGTTCCATGATGATACGCTCCATAGCCTTGCAGACCAGACTCGTTAGGCTAATGGGGCAGTAGTTTCTGGGGTCTGTGGTGGCTCCCCCTTTGTGGAGTGGGATAACTGTCACTGTGCGCCATTCAGTGGGCACATAGCCTGAGGTGAGGCTATGATTGAACATGGTACTTAGGTGGGGTGCCAGTTCATTCTGTAGTTCATGTAGAACACAGCCTGGGATGTTGTCAGGTCCCATGGATTCTGTGTTCTTGGCTTTGGATAGTGTGTTTTTTACCTGTGCAGCCGTGATTACAGGAACTTTGCATTCTTCTGGTATAGAGATGGGCCCTTTAGGGGATGACAGAGGGGAAAAGCTAGCACTGAACCTATCTGCCAGGATGTTGGCAATATCCGTTGGTTCTGTATATTTAGTGCCATTGTGCTGTAACTCAGAGCAGATCTGAGTGTTGCCATTGAGATTCTTGACATAGCTATAGAATGCTTTGTGATTGTCTTTAGAGTCAGTGGCGATTTTGTTTTCATAACTAGCTTTGGAGGATTTTATGAGGGATCTCAGCTTCTTACTGAAGCTGACCAGGGAGTTTCTCCAATCATGGGATTTTGCTCTTTTTTGCAACAGTTTCTTTCTTCTGTTGTAGAGTTTGTTTATGGCAGGGGACCACCAGATTGGCTTCCTTTTTTTTTGGAGAATAGCATCTTGGTTCTGTTAGGGATTGCATGATCCATGCACTCATGTAAGTGCTTATAAAGTGCATTTGTGTAGGATTCAGCAGTCATACCTCTATTGTCCTTCAGCATGGGTGTCGTGAAGTTTGCCACTTCTGTCTTAAGAAGCGTGAAGTTGGCTTTGGAGAAATTTTTTACTGTGGTTTCCCTAATGGGGGTGGGGAGGGATGTGGATGTCTAGGGTGATTAGCTTATGGTCGGATCTGACCAACGAGGAATTGACCTCTGGTGTGGAGCACCGTTTGCCCATGTTGGCAATAACCAGGTCTAGGATATTGCTGCCCCTGGTGGGGGTGTGGATAAGTTGATCCATGGCATTGGAATTTATAAATTCCAGAAAACGTTGAGCACAAGAGTTGGTACATGAGTAGTTTTCCCAGTTAATGGTAGGGTAGTTGAAATCACCCATTATTAGGGTGTTAGATTGTACCCTAATATTTTCCAGTGTATTAAGAAATGAGGAGTGGGAATTCTGGGGCATGGTGGGGGATCTGTAGCAAGCTACAATTTGGATTGTGGTCTTGTCCAGAGTTAGTTGCACTTGCATAATCTCGGATGCATTATGCTGAGCAACTAGCCTGGAGGTGTGGAGATCCTTAATGAATATGGACACGCCTCTGCCTTTAGTGTTTCGGTCCAGGTTAGGTGGCCGAAAGGTGTGGTATGAATTATAGCTTGGTAATGCAGGGGTACTCTCTGGAGCCTTGAACCAGGTCTCTGCCACTGCACAGATGTCAATGTTCTCCATTTTAAGGAGTGCCTTGAGAGAGTGCATTTTGAGGTTTAGACTTCTAGCATTGAGTAGTAATACCCTCAGATTCTTCTTGCCTGTACCTGTTAGGGTGGTGAATTTGTCATTTGAACCTTGCCTAAAAAAGGCACTATAGGGGTGGCTAGAGCCTTAGCCAGTATCCAGAATCCCAGGGGCGACAGGTGCAGGCCATCTCTGGCAAAGCATCGTGGCTTGTCGATCATGTCATCCCAGGCAGACAGATACTGGATCCCCTTAGAATGACACCAGAAGCTTAGCCAATTGTTGAAGTCAATCATTTTGTCCTTGTACTGTGGTATCATTCTGGGTGATGGCAGGATGCTACTCAGGGCTAGGGTCGTACCTGCCTGGGCTACAAGATCAGACAGATGTGTCAATTATAGATTAAAACACTGATCGAACTACAATGAATAATAAGCATAGCAAATGAAACTCTTCTCAGCATGTAATGCAAATATTATGTGATATGATAACATTATCAAACTTTTACAATACCTATTACCCTGAATAAGTCTCAGTGACACAGTTATGTAATTTTACTGCTTTGCCTAACCAATGATGTATTAATAGTGTGCTACATATAATACACACACACACACACACACACATAAACACATATGTACATAATTATATAACATAGATACATAGATATAATTCTATATTACTTTTATATATATATATATAAGATACACCAATCATTCCAGTTATAAGTGTGTGTTTCCATATGATTCATAGAATTAAGCATATCTAAACTTCAGTTGCATAAGAACTTCTTAAATCCGACCAAACCTATGCCAGTTTTTTATAGTCTGCCATTTTGAAAGTGACTGGGCTCCACATGTATGTGAAGTCAAGGGAAAGTATAAATTAGCCGAATATGTTCAGCAATCACACAGACGACACATTACCGAAAAGGCAGTTATCAGTAGAGTTTACTCCTACAATTTTAGGATTAGCCTCTGATTTTCCATTAAGGCAGAAAATATGGCAATATTTGCATGCTTCTATCTGCAAAGATTTGTAAGGTATCATACTCAGTGATACCTACATTACTACTGCATGTACAGTGGCTTACACTCTGGCAATGATATGTACAGCACCACAGTGGAGGTTACCTTCCTAGAACTGAGGAATGCAACACATGACAAATTAATTAATAATCACTGCCACACTCTTACACCAATCCCTTATAGGCCTATATTCTGCTATGCACAGTCTCACACTTCCTGCAGGAGATGAATGCATAATGCAGACAGTAGTGTAAAGGGATAAGCCCAGAAGTTATAATTAATGCTTCACTGCACTTCTGCTACGTTTTAATTAATGAATGAAATGCATAACCCAGAAATGATTGAAGTTACTTAGATGAGGAAGGTGTAATTATTTGCTAACACATGTTTGTCAATAAAAATGCTGTAAAAGCAGGGAGCAAGACACAGAACAGACAACTTCAGTCCTGAGGAGGATCATATGCATTGAGAATATGTGGGAAAGGTTCTTTTTGGAAAAGGGGGCAACACAGGCAGAAAGAGCTAAGACATGGAATCAGTTTGTGAATGGCATAAATGCTGTAGTGGGAAAGAACTGAACCTTGACACAGTGTAGGAAAACAGCTAATGACATGGTTGCATGTGCCATGAAAAAAAGCTGGGCAGAGTGCAAATGCCTGTAGCAGCAATGGTGGTGACCCTTCCACACTCTGATCTTTAACGCCAGATGAGGAACACCTCTGTATAAGACATGATGACTTTAATACAGATGAAGATACTGCAGGAATCATCTGAGGTGGTGTTGATACTTGTATTTTCAGACACCTACAACATCAACAGTCAAGCACTGTAGCAAGTTAGAGTTTAGCTACTTTTCTGAATTTCAGGCTAGGTGTGCTTCCATAGTACATGGACACATATAACTCTTACATGTTTCCTCACCAGGTACTCAGTCAACATCAAGTGTACCACATACTCTACAGACACTACATAGTAAGTATGAACATCATATGCCTTTAAGAAAAATAATAATTTACTGTCACAGCTCAAATTAACCACACCTTAAAATATTTATTTACTGGCTAGAGTCTTCACTGTGTAATACCTAGTGGTAGTTCAATGGGACCCATCATAGTGTCATCTGCATATATTCCATGGACTACTACAAGAGATTTAAGGTTTTACAAAGTGAAAAGTATAGCTTAAATGGGTCTTTCTTGAAGTTTTTACCCAATGGTTTATCTGTGTGATACTTTTGCCCATTGTTTTGGATATTTCCTCATAGGGTCAGCATCAGAAACACAGTAGACTAATGTTGACAGCAAAATGGCTGTTGGTGGTGATGATGTAACTGTCATGCTTATGACAAAGCCTCACAACAGTGTCATACTGTCACAAGGTATACTGACAGTGTGCCCAACCAAACAGCAAACAGATAACCCCATAAGCAGTGACACAGGCTCACATACTCAGCATGAATAAAGAAATGACATTGCAAATGGGCGGAGGAGGGCCACTTAGCTCAACCAGAGCCAAGATCCAGCACTAGGTCACCTAAGCAGTTTCTAGGGCCCATGTTGGCTGGGGGTGGCCTGGGAGTCCCTAACAAAAATTTTGAGTGTATGTGGAAATGCCCTAGTTAGGGGTACTGTCTAGTTAAGTAACTTTGCTCAAAGTTAAACCTTGATCTTAATGAAAGGGAAGCAGCTGCTTTAAACCTCCACACCAGCTGTCTGGACTTCTATATTTTTATTTCTTTTTTTGTTTGTTTTTACAAATCACTGAATATTACAGTCTGTTAACTTTAGTCATAGAGTTTTATAGTTGTGTTGCTCAGTGTCTGGTGCAATGGGCAACATACTTGCTTTTGGTGCAGAAGGCTATGGGTTCTTTTCCCACACCAGGTAGATTGATTCCTTACACACATCAGATTTTTTAATTTGACATAGGCAATTCATTCTTCATAGGATCGGAGGATCATACGAAGTTACTAGGCTATTGGCCCTGAGACCCTTACTACCCTAGCCATGTTCTGACAAGTAAGTGCCTGATGCCCTGTCTAGCAAGGACACAGGTGGAATCCCAGGGGTGTATTTTTTGTTCCCCATCCAGTTATCCAGGTTGCACTTAAAAAGGGTTAATGAGGTACTCTGCTTGATGTGGAGAGGGAGTCCATTCCATAGTAGGGGGAGTCTCTGGGACACAAATCTGTGCTGCCAGAAAGTCATATTGATGTTACAGATCAGGTTGGGGTCACTCATGCAGGTTACTCGAGTGGAGCTTGACTTGCAGATATGCAGCAGTCCCATCAAGGTGGGATGTGAGATTGCTTTATGTTAGACAGGCAGCAGGCACTGAATTTGTTGATGAAGCACACTGAAATGCAAAGTCGTTTGCCAGCAGGAACCTCTTCATTAGTTACAGTTCTATTTAATGTGGAATTATTCAGATGACTTTTACTTCTGCAGAGATCGTGCATATCGACAGACATTGGTGGATTATAATGACAGCAGTCTGAGTGGCCTTTTATTGTTGAAATGTTCTGAAATGGGTAGTTTTGTTATTATTGATTCATATATTTTGTTTCACTGCTTACTGGAAAAATGCTAAAAACTACAAATTTAAAACTCACTTTTAACAAGTGATGCCGTATTAAACAAGTAATATAATTAAATACAATCAAGAAGGTGAATTAAAGAACGGATGCATTTATGCATGGCACCTAAAAAAACAGCCCAAAGCTGAACTATCTGCCACTGGTCAGATGCATTTTCTTTGAATGTGGGTTTCAATGCTATTTCAATTAATGTGAATTTCAAGGGCAGAGAAGTTTACTGTTAATGCTAAGTCTGTTTTCATTGTGAAACTGTATTGATTTTTCTTTTGTTTTGTTTAACAAATGGTTATCAGTCTTTGTGCTCTAAAATTTGAAATAAGTTTTAAATTAAATCCAAATATTTGTAATCGTTGTAGTAGTAAAGAAGAAGATAGTATGCACAGCTGGGGAGAAATGACCAAGTAATGGGGCACTAGAATGGCTTGGGAGGCTAACTGTGTGTGGGGGGGTGCTGGCTGTGGGGTCCTGGCTGCATGAGGAGAGTCTGGCAGAGGTGCCAACAGGAGAGGGCTGATACAGGGTCGTATTTGACTATGACCTGGGTCTTACCTCAACACCTTTTTTGTGCACAGTCTGAACCCCTTCATGAAGAGGCTACCCTTTCGGTGGTAGCAGCACTCACTGTCACAGCTGTGCAAAGGGATGCCAGGTAAAGATATATTTAAGGGATGCCAGGTAAAGATATATTTCACAGTTAGCCGCAGAGCGACACACAAGGCCTTGTCTGTCCAGCAGCAGATGCGTCATGATGAAGTTCAGGACTATTTGCTGCCTCTTAGAGTCAGGAAGTGATGGTTAGAATGCTACGGGGCATACATGAGGAAATCGCACAGTACATGGAAATGGCAAAATACAGGGACAATGCCATGACGATCCTCATGAACAGTATCAGCACACATAGCATCCATGTCAACCTTCATCAACATATAAGTAGGAACTTACCAGACGCATACACTCTTGGGACACAGCTGGACACTGACAATGCAGTCTCCTCATGTGTGGTGGATGAGAAGGCCGTACATCACACATGCACCTCACGAAAGTGCTGCATGTATTCAAGTGGATTCCCTCAAGAATAAAGTAGTCAGGCCACAGAAGACTTCCACAACATGTGGTAGAATCTCTCAAGGTCAACATTCCACAGCATTGTTAGGTCAACATTAGGAGGCTCCTGCATCCAGTAGATGCTGTTTTTGGAGCAGCTCAACACTGTTAGGTCAATATTAGGAGATTCCCTGCATCCAGTAGAGGCTGTCTTTGGAGCAGCTCAGCACTGTTAGGTCAATATTAGGAAATTCTCTGCATCCAGTAGAGGCTGTCTTTGGAGCAGCTCAGCACTGTTAGGTCAATATTAGGAGGCTCCCTGCATCCAGTAGAGGCTGTCTTTGGAGCAGCTCACCATCAAGCTCATATGCCAGCACTTGCTCATGATGTCTGGGACCATCATCCACGTTATTATTAGGGGACAATGTATACGGCATGTTTTAAATCAAACTTAAATTTTAACCATCAGTAACACAGACATTATTATATTTTTATTTAATTTTATTTTGAATTTGTTAAGAAGTGATTTTACAGATAGGGCAAATGTTGTGGTTATTTCTTGTACCCGAAAAACAATAAGCAGACAATATCACCAAAAAAATGTATTTCATTATTGAAAAACAGCTGACTTTCTCTCATTAGGTAACACTGCAGAGAAGCATTGACAGTATAACCCTAAACACAGGGTCAGCTTGTGGTACTGGCTGTTGGGCTGCAGTCCCTCTTCCATTTAAGTAAAAGAAAAACAAAAACTTAAATGCTATTAATGATTCTTAACTATAAGCCAACTTTTTGACTTTCTGTTTTAGTTCCTCATTCTTGGAACTCCATGAATACACATGTGTAGAGTTCTGTGGCAAGCCAAGAGTGCAAAAAAAAAAAAAATCAGCATAGTCTGTTCTGTTCTCTGGGTATTTTCAAAACAGTCTAGTAAAAATCTTCCTTATCCAATACATGGGAGTCTTTTTACTGTGTTGTTGGGGGTCTCAGAAACGTCACTCAGCATAAGTCTCACGGGTCTGCTGCATGAAGTAGCGAAGAGGCTATCCTATTGCCTCAAGCTGCCTCAGCTACTGCCAGCAATATGAAGCTTTTTAAATGAAATACTCCCTCACAGTTTGACTATTCGGCTGTCAATTGCTTTGATATTAAGCACCACCCCTCACACTTGTTGAATTAATAGATGTTCAACAAAATGACAGGAACACACAAATGTATATACACACGCACACGCACACACACACACATATACATATATATATATATATATATATATATATATATATATATATATATATATATATATATATATATATATATATGGATCTACTTCATATAGCTGACTTACCATTTTGTCCACTTGCAAATCATCAAAACCACATTGCCGAAAACGTAAAATAACAAACTCATGGAACATCGTATTTTACCTCTGGGAAACTAACCACTTGGTCACCATTGTGAACATTGCCCTTTTCTCCACTGTAGTGTGATCTCGGAGCTGGTATATTAAGTTGGTGGAGGGGGGCAAAGCCCCCCACTTTGGTGGGTTTAATTTGTTTCTGTTTCTATTTTAATTGTTGGTGGCCAAGTGGTCAGTTTCCCAGAGGTCAAAATACGATGTTCTGGGAGTTTATTTTAAGTTTTTGGCAATGTGGTCCGAATGATCTGCAAGTCGACAAACTGGTAAGTCGACTATATGAAGTAGATCCTTATTATGCGTTTGTATATATATCTATCTATATATATATATATATATATATATATATATATATATATGTGTGTGTGTGTGTGTGTGTGTGTGTGTGTGTATATATATATATATATATATATATATATATATATATATGGGTCTACCTGATAACACCGACACGCCAAAACACCAACAACGAAATAACCGATGCGAAAAAAACGACAAAAAAAGAAAGTTCAAAAACACGAAACTTCACATGCCCGACAAACCAAAATCCCGACAATCAACAAAACAAATACCTCTCCCGAAATACACACACACAACACAAGCACACCAAAAACCTTACAAACCTACACTAAACCTTACATACACAACTATCTATGCACTAAACTTAACCCAAACCCTAACCCTAAGGTCCATCACTATCGCACACTTAACTTACCCGCACCCTAACCCTAGCTCACTTATTCCACCCCTAACCCTTAACTCTGTCACTATCACACACTTACCTTACCCACACCCTAACCCTAACTCACTTAATCCACCCCTAACTCTCAAGTCCATCAGTATCGCACACTTACCTTACCCGCAACCTAACCCTAACTCACTTAACCTGCCCCTAAACCTAAAGTCCGTCACTATCGCACACTTACCTGACCCACACCCTACCCTAACGTCCGTCACTATCATACACTTACCTTACCTTAACATGTCGGTGTTCTCAGCATCGGGATTCTCAACTCTCGGTCTTCT
Source organism: Protopterus annectens (assembly GCF_019279795.1). NCBI lineage: Eukaryota > Metazoa > Chordata > Ceratodontiformes > Protopteridae > Protopterus > Protopterus annectens. The sequence continues at coordinate 299,307,882 of NC_056740.1, forward strand.
TCATTGCCGATCTTCCGGTGTCAGTGTTCTCATCGTCGGCGTTCTGCACTTTCTTCATTTTCAGGTAGACCCATAGATATATATATGTGTGCGCGTGTGTGTGTGTGTGTGTGTGTGTGTGTGTGTGTGTGTGTGTGTGTGTGTGTGTGTGTGTGTATGTGCTTGTGCGTGTGTGTGTGTGTGTGTGTGTGTGTGTGTGTGTGTGTGTGTGTGTGTGTGTGTGTGTGTGTGTGTGTGTGTGTGTGTGTGTGTGTGTGGGTTTGTGTTGGGGGGAGGTCAGATGCTCTCAACTTTCCCTGATGTTGCAGAATGGTTGTGATTTGTTTGTCTGCTGCTAGTAAAGTTTGTGTTTTTTTTCTGACAAATAAGTGGAGAGTGAATATACTTTCAGTGTACACTAACTTCACAAATTTTTTTAAGATTTTTTTCCTCAGATTTTGATTTGTTCCTTGTAAAGCTTTTTGCATGGGGATGGTGGCTTAGATGTTCTCAGTTGTCCCTGATGTTGCAGAATGGCTTCATAGCTATGATTTTTGCCTCATATTGTGGTATGTTCCTTGTATACTTTGTGGCTTTTCCTGCAAATAAATGTGTGTGTGTGTGTGTGTGTGTGTGTGGGGGGGGGGGGTAGATGCTCCCAGGTGACTGATTTCACAGAATTTTTCTGATTTTTCCTCATATTTTGGTATATTCCATGTAAAGCTTTTTTTTTTCTTTTTTGGAAAATCAATAAGGAATATAGTCACTAAATGATAACAGACATTTGAGTTTCAGGCCTAATAGCCTTCAACAATATGCTAATGCAAATAATGTTATGCTACCAAGTTTCTAATTAAAATAAAGACTGCAGCTGTCTGTGTTTTTTTTTTTTTTTAAAAAGAAACATCTATATTGAATTTTCATTTATGACAGAGGCAATCGTACATTTATATAAAGGAAAACAACCATATTTACATGTTTTAGATGCAAACATTATACATGGCATATAATCTTCTGTATAGAACATTACATAGCTCATTCAATTCCTGCCTTCCCTTAAACCTCATTCCTCCTCCAAAACTTTAATCTGCATGTATTATTCCCACAATTCACATTTTTCTATACAATTTGTGCCTACCCTTTTCTAAAGATCCCACTTCCATTTCTTTTATCTCTGTCACTATATTCACTACTTCTGGTGTGGTTGGTTTAGACTTACTGTATACTTGCCTCACAAAGTCAAGGCAATTCTAATTCTGTAACACTGCTATAAATCATTTCCTTAGTTACACCAATCTGCTCACATAGTATTTCTGACAACGTAGTCTGCAAGGAAATTTTAAAGTCTGCCAACTCATTACATTCCCAAAATATGTTCATAATTACTTCTTCCTTCCTTCCCCATCACACCTCCAACACCCCGATTTTGGTCCATTGTCTACCTTTATTTTAACTTGTTCTTTGATTTATGGGGAGTGAGATGGAGTGAGTTACACAGTGTATGCTGACAGCAGTAAGCTGGCAAGATGGATTCCTGTATGGCAGCTAGTTTTGTATGTATTCATTTGATCGCAATCAAAGATCACAGCTGGACAGTCATACAATGTAGCTTTATTTGATGATCACATCTGTTTGTGTTGTCTTGGGAGCACTGTATGTACTCTCAGATGTCCCTGATGTCACTAGATATCTCTCATTTTTGCCTTATATTTTGGTCTGTTCCTTGTAAAGTATGTCCTTTTTCTAACAAATCAATGAGGACTGCAGTCACTAAATAATGATAACATTCAAGTGGGATACCTAACAGCCTTCAAAAAAGTATGCTAATGCAAAGCCTATTATTCTAGAAAGTTTCAAAGTAAATAAAAGCACTTGCTGCTGCTAATTTTAGTCCTTTGTCTATTATTATTTTCTAACTTTATCCTTAAGTAATAAGAGGTTAAGAAGTGGGGGACTCTGTAGTGGAGTGCATTGTATTCTGACTGCAGTGAATTGAGAAGATGATAAATTCTTGTGTAACTGTTATTTATGTATTTATTCAGTCATTTGATCTCAGTCAAACTTCTGGGGTGTTCAGGCACAATCATAAAAGTGTCTGTAATTGATGGCCATGTGTGTGTGTGTGTGTGTGTGTGTGTGTGTGTGTGTGTGTGTGTGTGTGTGTCTGTGTGTGTGTTATTTTTATTTTGTTACATTCTGATATCTGAAGTATATAAAGTCAATAAAGCTGGCTTTAATTGCTGGGTACAGAGGCCACCTGTGAGTGAAAGTGATTGACACTGTTGTCATTTGTTCAAGATGACCAATTATTGTGGCTTTGCAGAAGCAGTGTGCATATTTTTTTTATCACTTTCCATCACAGTTGAACACTTATCAATGTGCTCAATAAGTTTCTGTCTGTGGCAGTCTGGACAGGATGTATGTGGCAGCAACTGGTCATTGGCAGAATGCTGCACTGTTGCCATCTAATAGCACTTGGCTTTCCAGTTGAGATTTTGGCTGTTTGATTCCTTCTGTGTGGAGTCTACATGTACTACTTGTCTGTATGTGGATTTTATCCATATGTCTTGTTTTTTTTCTCCCAGACCCTCAGCTGTATAATATATGCCACTGGTCATCTGTGCTTTTACTTTCATCCCAGTCCAATACCAGAGTAGTGCATAGAATATAATAATATTTTTGAAGGGGTTAGGATTGCATACACTATTCCCAGATAAGTTCTATATATCCTTGAAGTCATCTTCTCAGCTTATTGGGGAACTACTATTTTCTTAGCTTTTAACATTCAGCTTGACAAGCAAATTATTTTCCTTGGAAAAAATAAGACTGAATATCGTTCCTCACTCATGATTTTTTTGATTAGACTATTTTTAAATCAAAATGTTGTAGAAAAGCTTTAAGATCCACCACAGTGCATCTTGATCTCTATGACTTCTGGAGGTATAGCAACGCCCAGAATAGAGCCTTTTCCAATTGCATTTATCCACACCCATTCAGTTGCTTTCTGCAACCCACCCCATTTGCTTTGAAGTCAGCAGCTGCCATTGCCTAAGCATCTTTCATAACAGCTGGTCTTCTACACTTCCGCCAATGTCTGCCAGTATAACTAGCTCTGGTACCACTGACCACTGACCACTGTGCAAATGATGATGGCTAAAGCCTTTAGAAAACAAATTTTTATGACATAAGAAAAATGTCTGATGTACAGCGTAAGCTGATGATGTACCACTCAGCATAGCCCATAAGTAACACTACATGTATCAAGTACTATAATTTCTCACTGACAGATAATGAAAGTCATGGCCCATATTTGTGGACTCAGTACTGTCTCTTCGTTTGTGCAACCATTTACCATGCATGAACCGGTCAGAGGTCAACCATTTACCATGCATGAACCTGTCAGGGGTCAACCATTTCCCATGCATGAACCTGTCAGAGGTCAACCATTTACCATGCATGAACCTGTCAGGGGTCAACCATTTCCCATGCATGAACCTGTCAGAGGTCAACCATTTACCATGCATGAACCTGTCAGAGGGGTCGCTGTGCTGCTGCAGTCTGTTGATCACCATTGCTTTCATCACTGGTGGAGCAAGCAACAGACAGAGCTGCACTGCCACTGTTGGTGACTGGCTCAAACAGATGCACACCAGAGTAACACATGATCATGTTGTGTAGAATACAGCAGGTAATCATGTTGCTGTAATAGGCTGAAAGTGAAGAACCTCCCCCAACTCATCCTGGCATCAGAAATAGGCTTTGAGCAGGCCAAACACATTAGCCAAGGTTCAAGTGGATAGGCTGCATCACCTGGAAAACAAAACAGGGAGGAGGAAGACACATAAGAAGACAGACAGTGATTACTCAATATCACTTATGTCACAGTATAGAAAATTAAATAACTATGATGACCAAAATTATAATAGCTTGCACTTACAAGCTAAGTGACCATGAGGAATCCTGCCATGCAGGAAAAGGTGGTACAGTGAGCTTGTGTGCCAAATATGAAAACCTTGGGAACTTCCAGGATGCTGGACTGACACATTGATATTGTACCCCTGTGCATCACACACTACCTGGCAGTTGACGGAATGGTAGTTCTAATGAATCCAGTACCAATCCCACATGGCCTAGATGGGGCTCTTATAGCAACATGGGAACATTATTTTGCATCAAGCACCTCAGTAAAGCATGTCAATCTACAGAAGGCATGCATGGTACTGGCTCAATCCCACGGTGGTACTGTGAAATAGATATATTGATTCACATGTGCCAGAGTCACTGTGACAAGTATAGTCAGGGGTATACATACCTTGGCATCCAGGTGTACTGGAAGGCCATACATTCATATAGTTACTGTCTTTGGGAATACAAACTTACTAATTCCCATATTACATCACCATCCACTCTAAAGTGTCCAATAATTCCTCCTAGTCTGCCAAGTGCTGCTTTACTCTCCAGATGTTGGTGCATCCAAAACAAGCAACTGACAGGGAGGAAGAATGCGGCAAGCAGAAAAAGCAAGCAAATCCACAACTGCAAATTAGATAGAAGTGTCACGGACTGACTTCTTATAACCAATCTGTTCACGATACACTTACGCATGAAAAAGCGACTATGAATCTCTTAAAGTCAGGAAGAGTACTTTAGTTACATAATATTTATCACACATTCCTCATTACATCTCATTATTCTGTCATTTACATAAGATTTCCTCAGACTGGTTCTAACAGCTGTGTAATTACTGTGTCTGAATCACACCCTAAGCTGTGCTTTTCACAGCCCACATACATAATTGCTGACTATGACTATGAATATCACCCCATGACTCAAAATAACGTTACAAAGAAGTGATAACAAAATCCTAACACTCATACGTACTGCCTAATATAGTTCTGCATATCTCATGAATGACTGCAAAAATTTGCACTTATAAAATCAGACAGTTTATAAAGATGAAGATCCATGGTGACAGTAAAAGTAGTTACAGGCCTATTAGCCTATTGTCCAAATCATTGAGTCCCTGGTTTTGTAATTTATACTAGTGGACTTAGAGTCAGACAACTGAATTCTTGCAGTGCAAAAAGAAGTATCTCGTGTACATTATATTTCAGAGCAGAGAATGTTTGCTCAGGACTGAAATTACACTTTGCAAAAATGTTTATCAACAACAGAACTGTAGCTGGGACAGGTGGAAACAGGCACCTTCTCATCTCAAAGTTGAAAAAAAAAAGTCTTCTGCACACACTACAGTTGTAACAAGTACATTGCTACAGTTATTAAAACTCATCAAGTTGTGTAAGGAGAGAGTCATGGTCGGTTGTTTATCAGGGGCTATGATCCACCAGATAACAGGGGTGCATACAGATCATTGAACCACAAGTACTAATGTGAGTCGGTCATAGAACTTGTGGGTGTAAACCTGAGACGTACCTCCCTGGACGATATGAAAAAAGGGATGATGCAGCTCTTGGTCTATGTATCCCAGACTGATAGGAGCCCAACTCTGGGCAGCATTCTACCTTCAGGTATGACACAGCAATACAAACAGAAGATAAATGACTTTAATAATAAGCTTAGCTTTTGGTGCCATTCAAAGGAGATACCATATAAGTCAGCCAGGGAGGATATGGTTGACATACTACACTGCTTTGCCAAAGTATACTTACAAAAGCATTGTCCACCCAAGAAGTGCCTTTTTAGGCATTGCTAAAGTGATAATTCTTCCAGCATAGAAAAAGTAACCCAAGAAAATCTAAAAGTGATACTGCTCAATGCCAGGAGTTGAAACAAGAGGTTCCACTCCCTGCAAGCTCCTCTCACCCTGGAGAATGCAGACATCTATACAATTACTGAGACATGGCTTAAAGTCATGGAAAGCACACTGGTAGTACAAGGCTATAATACCTTATACACATTAAGACCAGCTACTGCACAGAAGAGACAGAAAGCAGTGGTGTCTTGATTTATGTCAAAAACAAGCACACCTCAAGGCTGTGTGACATGCTTGAGCTTCTCCATGGACAGATTGCAATAGTAAAATGCCCAGGACCATCTGTATACCACCTTGAAAGAGATGCATTATTCATTTTAATATCTATGTTATATATAAGGCTAAAGAAACAGGAATAACTACTTCCATGGCTTTTGTTTGTTGTTTGAATTGCTTCATGGCAGACATCCTGAGTCTTGCTACATAGTAAAAATATCATGGGAGGAAGAAAACACCCCCATTAAAAAGAGCAATAGACCATTATATATCTGCAGGACAGGTTAAATACTATGGTAAGAGACCATATAGAAAGAGACAGTAAGATATAACAGAAAACATATAACAGAAATTCTAGCCTCAGAGAATCTAAACCAGAAGATAAAGTACCTGTGTTACTGCTCACTGCTGAAAACAAACTCCTTGCAACTGGCAAGGACATTTTGAAATCAAAGAAATAAGTGAAATGAATTATAAGATGCGATAACCAGGGAAAAGAAAATCAGAACAGTTTTACCATATAAATGATTGGACACCTTGGATAGAAACTGAAGTTTCTTTTCTAAGTATGTTTTGCAGAAGTAAAATTCCTCATGAAATCAAATTAGAGTAAATCTTAGCCATGTCTCAAACATAAGAAATAATGCAATTCGTACTCAGGAATAGGGACATGATCTCTGAGTTACCTGTCAATCCAGTGCAATGTAGAAGCCTTGCCTGGTAAAAAAAAAAGTAAACTCTCCATTTGATACCAATATACCAATGCCAGAAACCCAAGGCAAATCAGTTAAAGAGAAGACACTAAAAATGCTGAAACTTTGCACTGTAGAAGAATCCCAATGTGGGTAGGACAGTTTCATTATGCTGGAGCACAAACCTGATGGGTATGCAAGGTTTTGCTAAGACCTTAGAAAGTTAAACAGCAGCTCCAAATTTGATTTATTTCCCATGCCTCAAGTGACAAATTATTTGAAAATTTGGGCAAGGTTAAATTTATGTCCACTTTCAACCAGCCAAAGGCAAGATGGTATTCTCATACCTTGATGAGCTACTTAATTATAGAGTTTTGCTTTTTGGTCTCTATGCAACACCCACAAAATTCCAGAAAATGATGGACAGAGCTCTAAGACTCCATACTAGATATGCTGCAGCCTGCCTAGATGATGCCATTATATTCACCAAAGACTGAAAAGTCATCTCCCTAAAGTCCACATTGTTTCCATCTGCCAGGCTAGATTGACAAATAAACCCAGCTACATACAAATTAGCTTCATATTTGGCCATATAATATAGGGATTTTTGAAACCCCAGGCTAGAAAAAGTTGAGGCAATCTTGAGCTGACCTGTGCAAGGAACAAAAAGGCATGTTAATGCACTTTTGGGTTTGGTGAGCTGTTATCACAAGTTTTACCTGAACTTTGCCACACTTATGACTAACCTAACCAAAGCTAAGAAGTTCAGAGGATGATTGCATTTGAACAGACCTTTTGGAAACTGAAAAACCTACTGTGTTCAGATCCTAATCTGGTAAGACTCTGTTGTCTCCCAAAAATTGTCAGTCCACATAAGTGCCTACAAAAATATGCATTAGTACAGTTTTATCCCAGGTGGAAGAGGTTGAAGGACATTCTAGCTGTTACATTAGCTGATAGTTCAGCAATACTGGCAAATAATATTCTTTACCAGAAAGAGAGTGGATGTGTCATAGATTCATAGACTGTTACTAGGTTAATGACCCAGGGGGCCTTTCTAAGCCTAGCCAAGTTTTCCCAAAAGACTAATGATGTCCTGCATCCAAATAGGACATTGAGGGCCAGGCATTTATATGCTACTTCTGTCCATGAGGGACATGGATGCCAGGCATGGTGTAAATTTCCTATTCCTTATGCACTTGTCTAGGTTGTGCTTAAACTTGGTGAAAGACAAACTTAGCTTCACATGGGAAAGTAACCTCTTCTATGGGAAGGGCAGTCTCTGGGACACATACCTGTCTCTCCAGCATGTTCTATTTAAGTCACAGACAAAAGTCAGATCCCTAGTCCTTGTATTTCTGGTACTTTTTGACTTACAAATATATAGAAGATTCATAAGTGTGGGGTTTGTGGATGCCATTTAAGTCAGTCATAGATCACCCTCCAGCAATCTATAGATTGAGTAGAGGGAAAGGGCTTTAAGGTGCTCTGCATAAGGCAGGTTTGTTGAGCCTTGTATTCTTTGAAACCTTTGAGGTTGCTCTAGTTGCTGCATATGCCTGGTCAGGTACATACCAAAGGGAGCATTGTACTCTATGATTAGTCTGATAAGGGTGGAATACAGTGCAATAATGATCTGTTTGCCCTTACTTATAAGTTGTGCAACATAAAAGGATTTCCTCACCACTGTGTCCAAATGGTGGCCGAAGGTAAGGCTACTATCTACAATTGTACCCAAATACCTGACCACTGCATCGACTCTTAGGGTTGTATTATCAACATGGTAATTTGCCAGGATGGTTGATTTCCCAAAGGGTACAATTGTGCTTTTCTTAACATTGAGATTAAGACCATGGCATTGGCATCATTTATTAGTTAGAGACAGACCTTCTTGAAGAATGCTAGTGTCTGCAGGGGAGTTGATGATAACCCCCACCTTGCAATCATCTGCAAACTTAGTCAGCCATAAACCTTCAGCATGTGCTTCCATTTCAGAGAAATAGATGCCAAAAAGGAGCACACCCAGTACTGAGCCCTGGGGGACTCTGCTAGTGACTGGCCTCTTGGTGGATGTGGCCTCACCTATTTGCCCCCCCAGTCCTATCAATAAGCCAGTTGGCTATCCAGTGGGTGATAAATGGGTTTATACCTACATTAGTAGGCTCGTCTATAATATCTTAGTGGGGAATTGTATCAAAAGCCTTGGCCAGATCAACTTAAGCTGTGTTCACAGTCTTACCTTCATCCAATGCTTTAGTGACCCTCTCAAAAAAATCCACCAGATTTAATAGGCATGACCTTCCTTAAACAAACCCAAAGTGTGGTGGGGCCAGAGTTTATGGGTTACCTATGTCCTCATTTATCATGCCCATGATGATTCTTTCCTTGGCCTTACATATGAGGCTGGTAAGACTTATGGTCATGTTTCATGCTATCTATTAAACATCCTGGGATGTTATGGGACCAATCGATGCAGTGTTTTTGGCCTTGTAAAGTGCATTAATGACCTGTTCTCTAGTTAAGGTTGGGAAGATTGTGTTACGTGATATTTCCTTTGAACTGTCGGGGGGGGGGGGTTGAGCTGAATCTGTCAGACAAAAGGTTGGCAGTGGCCTGCAGTTCAGTGTGGGTGATGCCATTTGCAATAAGTTCTGAGCATTGTTGTGTGTTTCCTCTGAGGTTATGGACATAGCTGTAGAAAGCTTTGTGGTTGTCCTTTGCCTGAGAAGCAATGTTTTTCTTCAAATTTACCCTTTGATGTATTAATTAACCCTCTTATCTGCCTGTTTAGATTGGTCAGGGGACTTTTAGTTTGTATGGCTTTATTCCTCCTACCCTTGGCCAAGATGTTTTATCTTTTGTTGTATAATTGATTGATAGTGTGAGTCCACCAGGGTGGCTTGTCTTTTGAGTTTGTCTTATTCTGACAGTCAAGTTTCACCATGGTCAAATAGCCACATTCAATACAAAAGAGAAGTTACTCTCATTGCAGACCATAACCCTCTTTAATGGCAAATTAAGCCACTATTGTTATACCTTTAGTCTGTAAAAGTAATTCATTGTCAAAGCAAAAATAATTGTGCATCAAACAAAACTGTAATACAGAAGCCAGAAATGAAGTTCAAGGACTTTCTCCATTGAAATTCGAAACAGCCTCCAAACCCCACTTGTGTTGCATGGCAATGTACAACAAACAAACATCCACCATTACCCAATAACAATCCTCACTCCAGTTCACTTATTTTAAGCTATCAAGAAGTTCTTGGGTGTTTTTAATGTGTGCAGTTATCCTTCATAAAAACTTTTAAACTGAAAATCCAAAAATAGAACTTCTTCCTGATATAATGGGTCTACCCAGGGGGATCAATGAAGAATAGCATAAAACATTGGGTCTATTGACTTTATTGGTCATTAACCCTCCTGCTATACAATTTTAATATAGCCCATTGTCTGAGCTACAGCCACCTTAATGTAGATGGACAATTCTGGATATACAGCCCATCCTCTGGGGCTCAAACTGATGTCTGTACGCAGAGGGGGTCATGTAGTTTATTAATGGCTGCTGAGTACTACAAAAACCATGCCTCTGTGCAGTTACTGAGAGACAGTTTAAAGCTGCAGAGCACACTCCAACAGTGCAGAGCTATAATACTTTCCACACATTTAGACCAGCTACTGCCCACAAAGGGATAAAAGGTGGAGGTCTAGGCTGACCAATCACAGCAAGGAAAAAGGTACCTTGGAAAGTATAGTAGAAGAGAAAACTGTAGAAGCAGATTCTTTTTTTTCTGAGTCCTGGGTCAAGGGAAGATCGTACCAAGGAGTCTGGAAGGAAGTTAAGTCTGAAGGGAAGAACCACTCTGTATAAAGTTTGAAATATGTCTCTGAAGTATGAAAGGGAAATTTAAATACATCTGTGTATGTTACAGCTTCCTCATTGACGTATGTACTGACTTGCTTTAAAATCTTCACTGATGAATTATTTGCAAGGATGGACTGCATTTTCTGAAGCTGTTATAATGAAATTGACTTTTTCTTGTGTTACCTGGCTTGTTATAAGGAAGCAATGTGTCTGTTGCCCTCTGTAAACAATCTGTTATATCATCTTAGAAAGCTATTTCAAGAAAATGTTATTCTTTGAAAATTGCCATTCAGAGAGAAATTGTAGTGAGGTTGTATCAGTCTCACTGGACTAGAGTTACCACCTGTCCCACTTTGAGAGGGACAGTCCCTCTTTGGGCAGTTGTGTCCTGACAAAACATTTTAAATGTGAGATTTTAGGACAAAATTATTTCCTATATTTTATGTAATAGTTACATAAAACAGTTATTCGGTAACTAAAATACCTAAATGTTATAAGAAACAGAATAAGCAACTAAAATGCTACAAGAATAAGCTTTTATTTAGGCAAAAAAAGATAAGTTCTATCCTTTGTACTGATCGTTGGTATGTGTCGGCCTGTAAAATCTAATGTTTGTACCGAAAATTTCCCACTTTGGCCATTTGAAAAGGTGGCAACTGGACAACAGAACAGCTTATTTGCAATTAGTTCTGGTATCATATAACAGGCTCCATGACAGAAGTTCAATACAAGAATGATCAACATTCAGAAATGCAGACATTAAACAGCTAACTGAAATTCAGTTACACTGTAAAAGCATGTGACACTAACTACCCTGCAACTTATAATATACAAAGTCAACCATTACTGTGTCACAGAATAGTGGGAATTTTTCAAGATACCGCATTCACGATCTTTGCTTTCAGGAAAGAGAAAATCACTTTTTCGAGTACACTTTAGAATGCTGATCGCTCATTTCTCAGTCTACTGCCTAGTACCTCATTTAACATCGCTGTTCAAAAATGTGAATGAAAAAGTGAGAGATAAATTGTAGTCCTAGAAGCCTCATCAGCTTTAATTTCAGAATGACCGATAGTGCATTGCAAACCAAATTAATATAACACACACACACACACACACACACACACACACACACACACACACACACATTTATCTGCTTAAATCTCTCTCTCTTTATATAAATATATATATATATATATATATATAAATATATATATATATATATATAAAATACACGTGTGTGTGTGTGTATGTGTGTGCAGCGCAGAAAACACAGTCACAAACAATAAAAACATAAAAACATGTAAATATATATATATATATATATATATATATATATATATATATATATAGGATCCATACTATTTAATGAACAACCGTTTCACCGAAAGTGAAATGGCCGAGCACGCTTTCACGAAAGTGCTTTTCACCAAAAAAGCACTTTCGCGAAAGTGTGCTAAAAAAAGATAAAAACATGGGGAAATGGCTGATTCTGAGATTGTAGCACAGTGGGGATAAGGGGATATTCCCTTTTTCCCACTGTAGTGAGATCTCAGAGTGAGAACATAAAAGTAGTGGGGGTGAGGGTGCAGCCCCCCCACATGGTGGGTGCAGGGGGGCTTGCCCCTTAGCATATATGTGAGTACTGCCTTTTTTTTTTAGTTTTGTTTTATAATTTGTTTGCACACTTTAGTGAAAGTGCTTTTTCGGTGAAAAGCACTTTCGCTAAAGTGTGTTCAGTCATTTATGTTTCATGGAAACGTGATTTTGTACAATAGTCCTATATATATATATATATATATATATATATATATATATATATATATATATATATATATATATATATATATATATATATATATATATATATTTACATGTTTTTCTGTTTTTATTGTTTGTGACTGTGTTTTCTGCGCTGCCTATTTACAGTACTTGAACAATTTATAGCATAGGCTAGATTCAGACTTACTGAATCTTGACTGTTTGGCATTTTCTGAGCACTAAAGCCAGCCATCTTGCATTAAGAGATCCCTCCTGCACCCTTGTGGCAAAAGAGTGTAGTCAAGGAGTTGGGGATTGTTGAAACAAGGCTCAGTCTTGGGATTTCCTATTGGTTGTATTGTTTGAAAACTGTTTTACTTAGCTGATATTCAAACATAGACCCCAGGATTTAATAAAATCCATGTAGACACTATGTACAGCCTACATGGAATGAATCTGTGTTCCCTCGTGGCAGTGTGCCATGCATATTAATGATGGCACGTTGAGGAGGGTGAGCTGAAGAACATGATTATTGAATCAGTGTTGGGAGAGATGTAGTGCTAATCGTGGCTATAAATGAGTATGAGACTGCCTGCAATGTCCTTTTGTTTTATTTTTATTTGTTTTTTTTTTAAAAGCATGTTTGTGCAGTGCAGAGTGGAGCGCAGCAATGCCAAGTCGCACTCATATATAAGATAGCAGACACCTGCCAGACATCTAAAAATAGAAAATGGATGTAATTAATTATTTATTTAAAGGTGTGTTTAAGCATGTCTAAGCATGTTTGCATGGTGCAGTGTGGTGCTCAGCACTTTTTGTAGGTAGCTCATTGGTATATGTGAAGGTATAGCAGATTTCTTAATATCCAAGTAGCTAAATGGGTAGAATTACAGCTTCATGTGCAGTAGTTCCAGGGTTTGAATACATAGAAGGGAAAATATGTGTTTAATTTTGATATACATATTATGCAGATCATTTTAAAATATGACCTCACTGTACTCTACTAAGCTCTGTTCAGCTATGCTTAGACCTGCTAAGCACCGCATGAACATGGCAACAGCAGCCAGTGTTCGTGCACTGCTCAGCTGGTTTGTATGTTGCTAAGCTTGGCTAAGACTATGGTTATGCAAGTTTTCATGCTTCTCAGCTCAGCTGTGCTGGTTTGCTCAGTGCTAAGCGAGGCGGTGCTTTTTTGAATGTTGCCCAATGACATGTAAGGGCAGGACGACAGCCTATATGAAGCCCAGTAGGCAGGAATAAGGCAGAATCCATTGGAGTTTTGTCAATTGAAGGTATAATGTGGCTGGTGGTGTTGGTGAAGGTGCATGCTTTTGGGTGCAGCGTTGGGGCATTCTGGAGTCCAGGGTCATGGTTGGGCTTCTCATGAAAAAACATGATGGCAAGCTGCTGCGGGGTGGCTTCCAGGGCTTGGAGTATAAGACGGAGGCCTGGGATCAGCTGGCCAGAGAACTCACCAGTGTTACTGGTATCCCCCTGCACAGGTGAGCAGTGTTATCATCACTATGATGACCTGAAAAGGTAAAAAGAGGGGAACCTTGGACATCTGGGTACAAGATGCAATGGCAGGGTTTGTCCCACAAGTATATCAGTAATTTTACCTCTGTTTTACCAATATGTAGTCTGAATGTCTGCAAAACTGGTATGCATAATGGTGTTCTCTCCAAACAGCCGCAGCTGATAGGGCTCGCAATGTCGAGTCACATGCCGGGCACTTGGCCAGGTTGCACAGTGAGTGTGGTGAGTACAGATGTATTATGATAACTGTAGTGAAATAAGCAAGAAAGAGTAAAGCATTAGCTGCAATAAAGTGCAATAAATGTGGACTTAGAGCTGTAGTGCAGTAAATGAATAATGCCAACTGTAGTGCAATGAAAACATGAAACAATACCAATAACTGCATTAAAGTATATACAGTAAAGTCTGTAGTGCAATAAATGTGGAATTAGAGATGTAGTGCAATAAATGAATAATACCAGTTGTAGTTCATTAAAAATATAATACCAGTAACACCAAGGAAAATGGTATATATCAGGATTGTGTTGTCATAACCATTGCAGTAGAGCTGTATGCATTGAGGCTGTAAGGTAAGGATCTGCGGTCAAGTATAGCACTGTAATAGCCATAGAATGCAAATCTAATGGTTGCAAATTGTATTGGTTAACTCATATAATACTGTTCAAAGCTGTCTCTAGGCCAGTGCTGGTCACATAATGCTGTCATCCACAGACATCAGGTAATAAATGTATATGGGTGAGGTAACCCACTCCATGAACTGATAATGTTTATTGACTTCACTGATATGATACTGAAATATAGCGTACCTACTATCTGCATTATGCTTGTATTTCATGCATGTGTGTTCTACTGTCACTGCAGTCTAGTATAACACTGTAGTAGTACCGGGTCATATTTTGGTTCCAGGTGAGCTCTAGGTAAATATCAGTCAGTAAGTGATCAACAGTGACGCAGTAGCTCAGTTTGTTAAATGCTCTGTATATACTAGATTTTGACACACACACACACACACACACACACACACACACACACACACACACACACACACACACACACACACACACACACACACAGTCCAGGGTTAGAATCCAGTGGTATGTAGCAGTAAATATTACAGTAGCAATCACGTAATGCTCACAATTTCTCTCTCCATAGAAACTACAGGTAAATGGGTGAGGTAGCCCATATTATGAGTAGATACTTGTGTCTTTAGGTGTCACAAGCTGTTAAAATCATTAGCAAAAATGTGTTCATCAGCAATGTTCAGTCAGAAATAAAATGTGTAATCCCAGTATAACCATATACCTGGAGTGTCTGATAAAAGTTGCTGCAGTCAATTAATACATTCTAAGCAGATGTCCCTGCAGTCACTGCTATAGGGTTCTATTCCCATGCCTGCCAACCAAGGCATGACAGCTGTTTAGTTTCTGTACTGTACACATACATGTCTCTCAAATGTCACTATTTCACGTTATGTAATTAATAGTGCATAATCCATTTGTCACAGGATTACCATGGAAATGATTGCCTAGATTGCAAAGTATCACCAAATCAGCCAACAGAACACCTTGTTAGTTATATAGGTCCACCTAATGTGCAAGTGTTCTGTGTAGTTGTGTACCTGCAATTATTAATGCTTGGCACATAGTGTCCCATGCAAATAGCTTGAGAGGTATGTACATGCTACACCAGCTATAGGAGACTTGTAGTCACTGTACACATAAAGAAAATACAGACTGTAGAGTAGATAGTCATACTGTTGTCAAGGAAATAACCTGCAGTGTTACTAATGAACTGTTTTTCTCTCTCTCTCTCTCTCCCAACCCCTTATCTTCATTCATTTCCTATTTTTATTCATTAGTTATGGTTTACTATTAACAAATGTTATTACATTAACTGTATTTTGGGACATGTGTTTTATTATTATCTATTATAATGGTTGCATATTAACATATCTTGTTAAATTATCTATTTTGTTGACATTATGCTGTAACTGTTACTGGCATGCTGTTAACATACTGACTGTTCTGTTATTTATTGTGTTTCACATAATATGCATTGATACGTAATTGAGTTCTTTCCAATGTTCTGCCATGCTGTTATTACTAACAATGACTTGTTCACAACTATCCTATACTTATTGCCATACCTCCATTACCACAGCATGTCATGGTAGGTGGGTTCCAGCTGATCTGCCTACCTTGCCTCAGCTGGCCTTGGCACCAGTCCCTTGCATGTCTGGGACCCAGACCGGTGGTGCCTCCTTTACTGCCCCTGCATTACCTGCAGCTTCGGGTGCGACCACCTCAGGGGATGGGGCCCAGCCTCCCCCTGTGAGTGGTGACAGAGAGACCATTGTCACCCAGGATCAACTGCAGGTCATGGTGTGCAAGATTATTCATCGCGCCAGACTGAGAACACACTGACCGGCCATGTGAGGCAGCCTCACCCTGGCACCCAGCTTCCAGCACAGCCAGCCTCAGACAGTGAAGGAGCAGTGCCAACAGTCCCTTGGGTGGGGATGTGAGTCACACTGCTGCCTTCTGGATGCATGTGTGACTTAGATTCCACAATACCCACCCCATCCAAGGTGTTCAACCACCTCATGTGTCACACACTGCCCCTGTCTGCTGTCTTGCCTGTTCTCTCTGTCTGCAAATGCATCCTCTCCTACCCAACTTACTTTCCAACATGCATCTGTGTCCCTTCCCCAACATTCCACACTCACCTTAAAAAAATGAGAACCTGTCCCAAAAAAAGAATATCACCCCATACATTGCTCTTCATTTCACACATTTGTCCACTGGACACAAGTAATTTGGTCCAATTGGCTTGACAATGCAATTATGTTGTCCTCACTCCTTTCTCTGGGGTTTGAGAGTCCAAATTCATCTACAAAATCTGTCAAAGTGCACAGCTGTTGCTGTACAAAAAATGGATAGCTATGGTTCTTTCCTACATCTTCCCTGCACATCCCTACCTGCTTTTCACTATGTTTTTCCCCGCTTGCCCCCATTTAACCACTTTCCTATCTCCCCTTTTTTCTTTTCTTTATATTTTGTTAGTGCAGAGCGCCGTGCAACTTCACTTAGCTCTGCTAAATAGAGCGTTAATGAATACATCTGTTTCTAACATTGCTAGATACATGTACAAAATAGAGACCTCTGCCATGTTTCAAAACCAAGCCCATCACACCCACAGCACACTTTATTAACCTGTCATGCCACACAGATTTTAATTAAAACAGGTGTTTTCACCAAAATATAGTGATGGCCACTTACAGTCATTAGGTGTGTCTCAACAGAGCTGTATGCCGCACCGCATCGCACTGTGCAAAGTAGAATTAAAAATTAATGGGAAAAATGGGAGTGTACCTTGGACTCTGATGCAATAATACACCACTAAACAGACAAAGACATAAAAATGGATGTAAGTGAGGCCAGTGACAGCAGGTAAATGTGCCCTTGTATCAGCAACATGTAGAAAGGCACCTGCTAAGGCATCAGTGGCAAAGAACATATTCAGCTTGGACATTGGTGCAAAAATACAGCTATAGAAAGCCATGCACATACTGATGGGTACGTGTGTCACAGCCTGTATATCTACACATATACCTTGCAAATACACCTGCTGTTGCAGTGACTCAGTAGCTCAGTTCAATTACATTATTGTGAAGACAGCATTTAATGAGTCATGCAATCTTTATCCACACAGGTTACTGCTAATTAATGAACTGCTATCCAGTTTTGCAAGTAAAAGGCCTGCAGGTAGTGACACACTTCACATATCCGTATATAATAACTATATGTCACCTACTACTCTGTTATTGTCACAGTTGCATAACAGCTGTACCTTAATCATATGCCTCAATTGGACTGTAAAGGGTACCCTTACCCTGGCTCTGCCCTAATGACAGGACTGATACAGCTGTCACAGTTATATGTACAGCTTGTTGTCCTCCAAAGTGCTTACATTCCCCTCTATGTATTCTAGGCTGCAGCAGCAGCTGCAGTCTTTAGCACGCACACCTGTATGTAAAGGTAGCTTCTACAGACCTACTATACTTTCTAACCCACTCACAGAAGGAATCCGGACACAGCCATACTTAATGGGGGGACAGAGGTGCAGAGATTGGGACATGTTTCACAGTTTTTTCCTACATAGATAAGTTGATAGAATAAAGTACAGTTGTGTACACTTACCATAAATGTAGATGTTCGAGTGTATTCACTCTTGCAGTCATTACATTTGGGTAATCCTGCTAGCAGGTTGCCCTCAGTCAGCCTGAATTCCAAAGTCTTGGGTCCTGCATCGGTTGCTGCCACCCCTTCCCTGATGTCAGGTCGTCAGGGGTATAAAAGATGCAGCTGACTCCATTTTCTTCAATTTTTCTTGCCCTAGATGTCAGGTGCCCCCAAAAGGGTAGGCTAGATATATATATAAAACATACATGCACCAAAATAAACTTTACCTTCATCTACAAGCAAATACACCACATGGGTTGTATAGATCAGAGAAGTAAAGATAAGTTCCAGCAGAAATAAGGGGGATGGCGGGTGGGTAACCTGGACTGCAACAGTGAATACACTCGAACATCTACATTTATGGTAAGTGTACACAACTGTACTATGTTCTTCGTGTTTCACTGTTGCAGTCATTACATTTGGGTAGAGTCCCAAAGCTATGGTTGGGGGACTGGAGCTAAACAACATTAGGAGTGACTAAGAGGCCCTGCAGAACTGCAGTGGTAAAGCCCGCTCTGGATTTAGAGTAAAGTGGCAGATTGTAATGCTTTGTAAAGGTGTGCACTCAACTCCAAGTAGCAGCGTCTAAAATGTCTTTGGTTGGTACTCTCCTGAGAAAGGCTGCAGAGGTGGCTGCAGCTCTGGTTGAATGTGGCCTAATGCCCTTAGGCACTGGTTTCCCATGCTGAGAGTAGCAGAAATTAATGCAATGACCTATCCACTTTGAAATAGTCTGCTTGGAGATAGCCTTTCCTTGTGATCCTGCAGTATATGCCACTTGTAATTGTTCTGTCTTTCTGAAAACTTTAGTTTTATCCAAATAGAATCTAAGTTGTCTGTGTACATCCAAAGAGTGCAGAATTTTCTCCCCATTGTTCTGTGGATTTGGATAAAAAGTTGGCAAATGAATAATTTGGTTAAGGGCCACACTGGACACCACCTTAGGCATGAATGTAGGGTTTCTCCTCAGAGAGACCCTGTCTGGATGAAAAATGATAAAGAGTTCCACAGCCATGAGAGCCTGTAGCTCTGACACTCATCTTGCAGAAGTTATTGCTAGGAGCAGAGCTGTTTTCCAGGATAAAAACTTTATATCCACAGTAGCAGCTGGCTCAAAAGGAGGTAGGGTGAGTTTTTCCAAGACATAATTGAGGTCCCATGCAGGCATTGGCGATCTCCTTGGAGGTCTTAGATTTTTGGCTCCTCTGAGGTACTGCCTTAATAAAGGATGAGAAAAGAGTGATGGCTCTGTATTGTAATGAGCCGAAATGGCAGAGGCATGAATTTTAATTGACGAAAAAGATAGGCCTTTGTCCAGCATCTCAGTTAAGTATTGCAAAATCTGAGGAATATTTGGTACAGCTGTGTCAGTTCCTTGAGCTTGGTTCCAAGCACAAAATCTCTTCCATTTTCCAGCATAGGATTTTCTAGTACTAGGCCTTCTGGCTTCCAAAATGACATCCATCACAGCTTTACTCAGAGGTGTGCTTTGTATGGCTACATTATCTGCCATGCTGCCAGGTTTTGAGTCCTGAGTTGGCTGTGCAGAATCTGATTGTTTTGCTGGGACAGTAAGTGAGGTATTTGAGGTAAGGTCCAGGCTGGGCATTGAGACAAGTTCCTTAAGATTGGATACCAGTACTGGTGGGGCCAGTCTGGGGCAATCAAAATCATTTTTGGTTTCTCCTGTCTCACCTTTAGGAGTACCTTGGGAAGGAGAGGCAGTGGAGGAAAGTCATATACTGATAGGTTTTTCCAGTTGAAAGATAAGGTGTCCACCTTCCATGCTTGTCTGTGATAAGTCCTTGTGCAGAATCTTTTAGTTGAAAGTTGTGAGGGGAGGCAAATAGATCTATGTCTGGGCATCCCCATTTCTTTGTTATCATGCTGAAGACTTGTGGATCCAGGTGCCACTCATGGGGATCCATGAGGTTTCTGCTTAGTTCGTCTGCCAGAGTATTGTCCTTTCCTGGCAGGAATTGTGCCTGCAGATGAACTTGGTAAGACAATGCTGTGTCCCATAAAGCCATGGCTAGTCTGCAAAGGGGGTAAGAATGAGTGCCCCCCTGCTTGTTTATGTACCACATGACCGTGGTATTGTCTGTCTTTATCAGTAGTTGTCCAGGATGAATTAGGTCCTTGAAGGCTGTCAGGGCATTTGGAACAGCTAGCATCTCTTTTTGATTGATATGTAGATGCATTTGATTTGTGGGCCAGGTGCCCTGAATGCCTCTTCCTGCCATGTGAGCCCCCCAGGCATAATCTGATGCATCCATTGTTGGGTTCTGCCTGGCTGGGGGTAGAGAGAATGGCTGTCCCTTGTTTTGGTGACAAGCCTTTTCCCACCATCGAAACTCCTGTTGCAGGCAGGGAATGAGAGTAATCATTGTTTCCAGGCTGTGGCAATGTTGTGTCCAGACACTTTTTAGGTACCATTGAAGTCTCCTCATATGCAGTCTTGCATATGGAATTAGTAGGATGCAGGATGCCTTGAAGCCCAAAGCCTGCAGAATTTTTCTTGCAGATAACTGGGCCTTTGTTGCCATTTCCTTGAAATAGGTAGTCAGTTGCCTTTGTTTGTCTGGCGTGCGATAAGCCATCTGGGCAGTTGTATTTAAGCTTGCACCCAGGAATATTATCTCTTGAGAGGGTACTAGTTTTGATTTCTTTTCATTGATTGTGTACCCTAGGCATGTTAAAAGTATTTTCACAAATGCCAGATGCTGTAGTAGAATGTCTGTGTTCTCTGCCTGAATGAGGCAGTCATCCAAGTAAGGATATATTTGTATTCCTCTTTGTCTGCAGAAAGCAATTACTGGTGCCAGGAACTTTGTGAAGACCCTGGGCGCAGTAGATAACCAAAGGGCAGTGCTGAGAATTGGTAATGCTTTGAACCAGCCTTGAATCTGAGGTATCTTCTGTATGATTGTCTGATTGGGACATGCAGGTATGCCTCTTTTAGGTCTAAAGTGATGAGCCAAGCCTTTCTGCCCAGCATGGGCAGAAGCTGCTGTAAGGTTAACATCTTGAATTTTGGTATATCCAGGAAAGTGTTTAGAATAGATATAGATAGGTCCAGTATTGGTCTCCATGCTTTGCCCTTTCTGGGAACCAAGAACAGTCTTGAGTAAAATCCTTGTCCCTGCTCTTGCTGTGGCACTTGTTGAATAGCCCCCATGTCCATGAGGGATGAGACTTGTTTTTGAGCCTCTGCCCATTGATTTTTTTGGCAGGTTTGGCCAACCGTTTGCCCTTGACAGGGTGTGGAAGTGAAACTTGAAGCCTTGTGACACTATGTCTAGAACCCATTTGACCTGGGTTATAATGTGCCAATTTTGAGAATAAAGTGCTATTTTTCCCCCTAAGGGTGCTGCCAGTAGATAAGTGCTTGGTGCAGGCAGGGGGAGTCATTGGGACTGTTTCCTGTATGGTTGTGATTTGTCTTCTCCACTTTTGGAGGTAGAAGCACCCCATTGTTTAGACCTGTATGAACCTTGTGGCTGGGATCTGCCTCTAGGGCATCTGGATCTGCCCCTTTGAGGTCTGTCTGACACTGGAAAGGACCAATTCTTTATGGGCCAGTGTCTGCTAAACCTAGGTGGCTGTACTTGTAAAAAATCTTTGACCGTTTGCATAGATTTAGCTTTGTCCTCCATTTTCTTTAACACCTCTCCTGCCTTAACCCCAAACAAGGTATCATGCTGTAATGGTGCATCTAATAATTTAGCTTTGACATGATCAGGCAGATTTTGTTCCTTTAACCAAGCATGCCTCCTAATTACAGAACCCATAATAGCGGCCCTGCAGGAGGCCTCCAGAGAATCAAAACCACATTGCAAAGTATGCTTTCCAACTTGTTAAGCGGCATGCAATAAATCCTGCATTTCTTTGTTATCTGCACATTTAGAATTTACCAACCTTTTCTGTTTAAGCAGTGTCATGACATATTGCTGATATTTGAGCATATGAAACTGGCAGTTTAAGGCCCTTATAGCCAAGGTAGCAGATGTGTAAATCTTTTTTCCCCATCTATCCAGTGCCCTAGAATCTCTGTCAGAGGGGATAGGGTTTTTTGCAGTAGAAGCCTTAACCCCTTTGGGACCCTGAGAAATAGTTTCTGGATCTGCAGCAGGGTTTTTGAAAAGGAATTTATGAGAGTCAGGCACCCTGTAGTATCTGTCAGGCTTAACAGGAGCTGGAGGTAAGGAGTCAGGGGTCAGACTAGACTCTGAAAACACATCATCTACAATGTCTAAAACAGGTGGGATAGCTAGAGGCCTGTGTTGAGGTAGTAGAAGGAAATCCCTGAGCCTCTTCTTAGATTCTGAAAAATCTTGGCTCTCCCAGTGGAAATGCTCCCTCATGGTATGCAAGGTTTCCCCAAAGGAATAGTCCTCAGGAGGAGAAGCTGAAGGAATAGATACTTCAGCATCAGAATCCTCATAGGGGGGAAGAGAATATTGCTGATCAGAAGAGGAATCAGAGGAAATGGAAACCTGACCTGAAGATTCATAGTCTGTCTCTTGCTTAGGCCTCTTATCAGGAGGGGGATGGGAACCCCTGATCAAAGTAATTAAGTCTTCGGCCATTTTGAGCATCTGTTTTTGGACATGGAGGCCTGTCCATGTGGCTGGTGAACTTGTTTCTTTGCTTTTAAAGGTGCTTTAGTCTTTGCCTTTAAAGCTAAAGTCGGTTTAATGTATAATTGTTCAGGTCTGAATACACCCTCAGAAGCCAATGCCTGCTCAGAGGCTCCAGACCCATCTGAGGGATTAGTCTCCGAGGCTCCAATACCTTGAGTTCTTAGCGGCCTGACCGATTCCACGTGGGAGTCGGTAGCAGCCTGTGACTCTAAAGTAGCAGGCATCAGAGGCTGGGAAAGCTCCTCAATGAGAACCGGTGAACCGGCGACTGGCTTGGGAGAAGCTTTGTCGTTGGTTTTGGACCTTGGTTGCCTGTCTTTTTCTTTTTCTTTGTGCTTTTTGTGAACTCCAGTAGTCAGATGGCTATCTGATGATATTGTATAATTAAATCTGCATCCAAAATAGCTTAGTGCAAAATCGTACCGACGCTTAATAGCGCGTTGGTTAAATCTAGCACAAAGCCGACAACTAGAAACATCATGGTCAGGACCTAGGCAAGGAATACAGTAAGAATGAAAGTCCTTATGAGGTATTTGCTTCCCACAAGAAATACAATTATTAACTTTTTCTGACATCGGTCTGGAGCAAGAAAAAAGTGTTCTCAATGGGGTACTTAGCTTTTAATGAAGACTTCGGATCTGAAACTCGAACACGAAAATCTCAGGAGTCGGCCGACCAGCACTTGCGAACTGCTTCTGCTTCGGGCACCGCACGGCAAGAAAGACTGAAGAAAATGGCGTTGACTGCATCTTTTATACCCCTGATGACCTGATGTCAGGGAAGGGTCGACAGCAACTGATGCAGGACCCAAGACTTTGGAATTCAGGCTGACTGAGGGCAACCTGCCAGCAGGATTACCCAAATGTAATGACTGCAGCAGTGAAACACGAAGAACATCAGCTATTGCATTAGCATGCATATTCTGAAGGGTATGAAGTCTGACACTCAAATGTGTGTCTTCCGTTACTGACCTCAACCCACAATGTTTACCAATGAAATGCCAGATGACCACAGTGTCATGGGATACTGACCACACATATGAGGCGAAACTGTGGACATACTACATAAATCTCTGCAGTTGACAGTTATGGCACCTACCCTCTGTGATACTGTAGTCTCCACACCTCAGTAATGTTCATCTTAACAGCTAAGAAAGGGGCCCAGATCTACATGAAGGCCTTATGTATTGCACTGTGGTGGCATATCATTGGCTAATAAGGTATTATTTATTTTTATTTTATTTTTATTTTACATTTGTTGACCGGGATAGTCCGACTGGATACATGTCCATTTTCAGCGGAGGCCCGGGGAGAAAAGCTCCACAGAGAAAAAAATACAACTTTAATTACATACAGATAATACACAGTTGCAGGGATAATATATTTTTTTTTTTTTTTTTGTTTAGATACATTTGTCAGCAGAGTGATTTAAATACAACTCAAAATGCAATAATATTTCTATAAGTTGTTACAGGATCCTTACTGTTATAGTATGCAGTCTAGCCGGGAGGAGCTTGATTTCTATAGAAACCAGAGGAGGTAGAATGCTAAAGACGTTGGTTGATAATTATTTGAGACTTTGAAAAGGAAGAGTAGGATCAAGTAGGTACAGGGGAGTGGGTATAGTATGGGACAAGGAGAGTTAATCAGGGTTAATACATGGGCAAAGCCAGTGAGACTTAAAAAATTGTTTAAGATTATTTTTGAATTGACAAAGGGAGGTGGGAAGTCTTAGGTTATTAGGGAGGGAATTCCAAACCTTCCCTATGGAATTGGCAAAGAGAGCTTCACCATCCAAGTTGTTGGCTTTGATGGTTTGAACCAGAAATCTATTTGAGGAGCGAAGACAGCTAAGATTGGAGTAGGGAATCAGTATTTCACTCAGTGAAGGGTTTTTTCAGGTTGTTTGATTATTTTAAATGCTTCAGTGAGTTGGTTCATTTTAAGAAGATTGGGTAGTTCAAGCCAGTCAAGTTTCCTTAGATTGTGACAATGATGAGTTCTATGGGGAGCACTTATTACAAATCTGGCAATGTGATTATAGGCAACAGAGAGTTTCTTGATCTCATTTTTATTGAGGAAGGAAAGGACAGGAGAGGCATACAGTAAGGTAGAGAGGAGATGTGTGCGTGCAATAGTGAGTTTGGCAGTAGGGGTTAGGAAGTTTTTGATTCTATACAAGGATCCGAGTTTCTTATTTACTGTCTTTATGGTTTGACTGATATGGATATCAAATCTAAGCTTATTATCAATAGTGACCCCTAAAAGTTTAGTGTTGGTATCGGGCTCAATTGTAGTGCCATTTGTAGATTGGACGAAGAAGGTATTGTTATTAGATAGTGGGGAAAGTTGAACTGGTGGAGGCACTGAGGAGGGAAGAAATATTAGTAATTTGTTTTTTTTGGATTTAGGATGAGTTTCCGTGCTGCGAGCCATTTTTCTACTGCAGTAAAGGAGTGTTGGGTGACTACTTGTAGATCAGAGAGAGAGACTGCAGAACAAATCAGGGTGGAGTCATCTGCATATTGGATACAGGTGGCTTTAGGGATAACAGTGTGGAGTTCATTTATGAATACAGAAAAGAGGAGGGGACCTAATATGGAGCCCTGAGGAACTCCTATGGTATTAGGCAGCAGGTGAGATAGCTTATTTTGCCATTAGACTGCTTGTTGTCTGCCAGAGAGGTAAGCCTTGAACCAGCTGAGAGCTGGATTATCAAGGTGTAAGGTTTCTAGGGTGTGGAGCAGAATCTCATGATTGACCATGTCAAAAGCTTTTGACAGATCAAGAAAGAGTGCAGAAGTTATTTTTTTGCTGTTACGGTTTTTATTTACTGAGTCCGTAAAGGAAAGTAGGGCGGTGGTCGTACTATGGTGGGGTCTGAAACCGTGTTGAGTATGGGACAGAAGATTATTTAGGTTAAGATAGTGAAGTAACTGTTTATGAACGCATCTTTCCATAATTTTGGCTATTGGAGACAAAATTGCTATGGGTCTATAGTTAGATGGTTCAGTGGAGGAGCCACCCTTGTGAAGTGGAATGACATAGGATATTTTCCATATGGCCGGGATGGTGGCCTCTGTTATTGTTCAGTTAATAAGAATTGAGATGGGGTAGGCTATAACGTCTGCTGCTATTTGCAGGTATTCAGCTGGGAGTCGATCGGCAGAGAGGGTGGTTGGTTTGAGTTTCTTCAATAAGGCTCTAATGTAAGAGGTGGATGTTGGCTGAAGAGTAAAGGAGAAGGATGATTCCTCAGAGACAGCAAATAAGGGGGAAGAAGTTAGTTGATTGGCTAGTGACTGAATGGTCTCTGTGAAGAAGGAGTTAAAGGTATTTGCTACTTGTATTACTTAGGACATTGACATATTTTCTTAGCAAAGTCATTCACTAACTTATGAAAAAAATGTCATAATTTTCATAACCTTAGTCCTAAAAAAACTGATATCTGTAATGTGTACAGCATGCAGACACAGTTCTTTTATTATGTTGTAAGGACTAACACTGTCGTCAAAACAAGGTATGGCTTGACACAATTCCATGCTCCCTAGCAAAGTTATTTACCAAAATTTGAAAAAAAATCATAATTTCCATAACCTAAGTCCTAAACATACTGTAATATCTGTACTTGTGTACAGCATACAAACATATTTCTTTTACCATGTTGTACGTACTGGAGCTAGTTCTTTTACCATGTTGTACGTACTGGAGATAGTTCTTTTACCATGTTGTACATACTGGAGCTAGTTCTTTTACCAAGTTGTACGTACTGGAGCTAGTTCTTTTACCATGTTGTACGTACTGGAGCTAGTTCTTTTACCATGTTGTACGTACTGGAGCTAGTTCTTTTACCATGTTGTACGTACTGGAGCTAGTTCTTTTACCATGTTGTACGTACTGGAGCTAGTTCTTTTACCATGTTGTACGTACTGGAGCTAGTTCTTTTACCATGTTGTACGTACTGGAGCTAGTTCTTTTACCATGTTGTACGTACTGGAGCTAGTTCTTTTACCATGTTGTACGTACTGGAGCTAGTTCTTTTACCATGTTGTACATACTGGAGCTAGTTCTTTTACCATGTTGTACGTACTGGAGCTGTCTTCAAAATGAAGTATTACTTAGCACATTGTCAACTTCCCTAGCAAAGTTGTTTACCAAAATATGAAAAAATGTCATAACTCTCATAACCATAAAACTGTGATAGCTGTACGTGTACAGCCCATGGGCACAGTTCTTTAACATGTTGTGAGGACTAACACTGTCTTCAAATGAGGTATTACTTAGCATGTTGACATGTTTCTTAGCAGAGGTACAATTACAATTCTTTTACTGTGTTCTAAGTAGTGAAAAAAGTTTTCATGAACTGTAATAAACTCTCACTTACCGTACTGCTCCTACTTGGTCATGCTTGTTTTCCATCTTTTATTACTAGGTGCATGTTGCCAGTATGTCATGCATTGCTGCCATCATGCCATTGTGCAGATCACTCAAGAACCGTTCAATGCCGTCTTCATTTAGATGAACTCCATTTCTGAAAAGGTGATCATCTTCTGCAGTGATGTTGTTATGGCTGATTGTTGATCTGCCAACCCTGAGCATTAATCCACGCATGAACCCATTCTGCTACCATCTGGCCTTGTGCACTACCCATTGGCTCTTTGCAAGTCTCCATTTCTGGTAAGGGATTATGTCAGACCACCCAGAATGGCAATGTGGCCACAATGACTGCATGCATTCAAAAATCTCCTTGATCTGAAACCTCATCTGTCCAAGTGGATGAGTGATGACATCATTCCTTCCAAAGTGCAAGACAAGAATGTCAGGCTCAGTGTAGATGGAACACTTCTCTTCCAGCAACTGCAGGAGTCCACCCCAATGCATACCTCTTCTTGCAATCCAGTGTACCTTCACTCTAGATGTGGGGAAGCTCAAGTTGTAGTGTTTGTTATTTCTGGAGGCATGTCGGGCAGCCCAGTGAACATAGGAATGGCCACACACCCACGCTCTCATTTGTCATTCCCCTGCTCTTGAAGCCATGTCACTGTCACAAGGTAGAAGTACCTGCACAAGAAAGAAATGCAAGTCAGTTACTTATGATGTTTGAGGGATTTATTGCATTACTACATGTATATGTATATAATGTGCATTACCTTGTTTGCCTGCTGGAACCTTCACTGCTATCCACATAGGCATTATTCTTTTGGTGCATTATTTGCAAATATGATGCAGAGGTACATACCTAACAACCTGAAAACCAGCATCTCACACACACTATCAGATTAGTAGTAGACACATATCACTGTAAACTTAAACATTATTGGCGTAGCCAAGTAATGTAATGTTTCCTGGCCTGACATGCATACATTTACTGTACCAGAGGGGAGGGAGTGTGACTAGACAGCCACAGAAAGAGCACATGAGAAAAGAGAAAAACTATCAAAACTCTTTATTTTTGCAGGTGGCCTTTTGGAGGGACTGAAGGCATCAGAGCAGCACCCTTGAAAACATGCATATCCAGGAAAGCAGCACAGTGGGAATGAGCTGAAGAGTCTCCAAGTTCCCCACTGCCATCCAGGATGATCTTAAGATTCATGGTGTCTAGGCATGATGCCCACTGATGCATACATCATTATGATGTTATATACCTGCACAGAGACCGTTGAAAAGCAACACAGCAGAATACTAGACAGGGACTGTGTGATACAGGAAATTATTATATAATACGATGTTCATTTGCAGTAGTTCACAAAAATATGAGCCATGTAACCAGAATGGGTATATTAAAACACAAAAAATTGTAAAAATGACAGAAACAATTGGTGGGGGGAGGCTTGAAATGCCTCCACAGACAGAATCCCAAATCAATGTGATAACGACTCTACTTATGTGAATAACAGTGGCAGCTGCTTACAATGTTACCTGACAAATGAGAATGACTCAGTGTTATACTGTAACTGGACTTATTGTGAAAGTGTGATAATGACCTGCATTTCATTACTGCAAGGTTCTGCATACACAAACACATGTGATAATTGCTGCACATAACCTGTTGAGTAGGTATTCCTTATATTACCTGGTGCAGGTGTTATGTAACACTGACTTATTGCCATCTGTTAGGAGAAGACCAGAGTAATTCAGTAAAAATGGTATAACACTTATATACCCTTCCTCCCACCTAAATTCCACACATGACTGACAGAGCCAGTAATATTGCCCAAAATTATATGGTTGCTCCATGCTGATACTTTTGTGCAATGAATAACATTTATGTCACTGTGCCAACCACTGAGTATAATCATAAACAGCAATGACAAAGTCAGAAATATGTAAATTAGCTGGTTGATCCATGCAAGAATTACTCCAAAAGTGGTAAATCATTTCATCTTGCCTAATCAACCCTCTAGTTAGAATAAGACACAGCAGTGAAAAAGGCAGAAACATTGTCCAAAATATCTGGTTGAGCTATGCCAAAAATCAACAATAAAATATATCTCACAAAGCCTTTCATCCCACCCAAACGTTTTGACTACATGCTCAGTACTGTTTCTTGACCTAAATGTTGTAGCACGCTGTTGTGTCTGTAAATACATATGTTTGTTATCATATCCTTGTATCTGAAAATATGTTTTGTCTATATATTATGAACGTCTTATTTGATTATATTTACCTGGTCTATGCCTGCAAATGGTCCATTGAGATCAGTGCACTAGCCCAGTAAACAAAGTTAATTAATAAATCTTCTTCTTCTTCTTTCGGCTGCTCCCGTTAGGGGTCGCCACAGTAGATCAACTGTTTCCATTTCTTCCTGTCCTCTGCATCTTGCTGTCACACCAACCACCTGCATGTCCTCTCTCACCACATCCATAAACCTTATCTTAGGCCTTCCTCTTTTCCTGTTACCTGGCAGCTTCATCCTTAGCATGCAATGGCCAAATGGATTGTTCAATTATGCAAAAGCTTTTCCCTAACATACTAATGAAATATTTTCCCCAGTTACCCCTTCAGTTGTTTGTGTTGTGTATGCACAAGTACCAAAATGACACAGTAAACTATTTTGCCCAGTGGTCACTTCAGCAGTCTGACCATGTATGCAGAAGCACTTTCCTGATACACAATGAATTATTTCACCAAGCAACATCTTCATTAGTATGTCCAGGTATACACATGTACCAAAATGAAACATTCACCCAGTTGACCCCTTCAGTAAAATACTGAGGTATGCATAATAACCAAAATTAAACATTTACCCAAACAACCCTTCAGTAACATTTCCTAGTATGTGCAATCACCAAAATGAAGCATTCACTCAAGCAATCCCTTCAATGGCGAGATCCCTTCAATAAAATATTGATGTATGCACAACCACCAGAATGAAATATTTCCATTTCCATGGTTTTTCTACCTCTCAGTACTGTCTCACATTGACCTGAAGGAGTTCCAGGCCTTAGCAGGGTACAAATACAAACAATGCCCAACAGATTTGGCAGGTCACCTCTTAGCAATCTTTAGGATACAGAGTATAGTGACAGGGCTGTGAGACAGTCCATGTAGGACATGTTGCTTATGCCTTGTATCCTTTTAGTAAGCTGTCTCTATTGGTGGTCCAGTTGTGTGTGTTATGTAATAGCATACGTTTCCATAGTTTAAAAAAAAGTTAAAATAACTTATTATGGCTGCTCAGTAAGCCAAACAGTGTTTCTCTACACCAATATTATCAACGTTGCATTAACAAAGAAAATTCTGGGAAAGCTATGGACTTCTGGAAAGCAGCTGATTAATGGCAGTATGACTTCTGCAGATCAGAACTTTTCCCTGGTCACCAGCTAAAGGCAGGCTGAATTTCATCCAGTGGAGAGTTAATTATATTAATAAAGGTATGGCATCTGAGTCTAGATATGTGATCATTCCACCATATTTAGCACCTATTAAGCCAATCATTGAGTATAATGCCCTCTTTGGTACCTAACTTGAACCACCATTATGCGTTCTCATCTAGAAAATCACTAGCCTATATCATAAAAGCTACACTGGCTATCTCAAAGCCAGGTCTCTCTTCTCAGAATCTTACAGACTACTAAAGGGCAATCTCTGCCTTGTTTATAGAGCTTCAGGTGACTCCATCATTTCAGACCTACTGCATATCCAAAAGTCCAGTGGTGGCATATACCCCCATTCAAGTGATCTTAACCTCTTCAAAAACATAAATATAACATGTTGCAAAGGTAGATACATATTACTGAAAATACCACTTCTCTGGAATCATCTTCCTCTCCAAGTAAAGCAAAGTACATTTCTTTTTCTATACAAGTGTAATCTGGATGTATGGATGGTAAACCACAGATTCTCCCCTATTTAACAACTTTATTCCTTATGGATAGAGATAACATGTAAATGTCTGGGCTCTGGGCTATTCATACTCAAAACACAAGGGATCTGGGTTATTTGTACTTATAATATAAGGGCTATAAACTTTTTGGGAATGCATGGCTAGGCTCAAAAGGTCCTCATGGATCAATATCCTAGTAATTACCTATGAACCTATGAACAGTGGGACTTCCTGAAACTTTGTACATAAATCGCAACTGTTCACTGCAAACTACAGCAACAATAATGTAGTACAGGGAGAAGAGCAATAAGGTTATAGATACTAAACTTTTTAACCAGCTGAATGCATGACCACATAGCAGAAGTGTGACTACTATACTGTCTCATGGCTGGCATAGTAAGGTATACAACGGATCTTCACATTCTGGGTTTACAAGGTAGCTATGCTGACTCTGTTAGCTTACTTACTGATTCTGAGAAACACATACACACATCATTCATATTTTGCTATACTTAATAGGTTCGGGTAAAATGGCAACCATATGACAACCTGGAAAATAATGTTTGCTATCAAATGAAGATTACAGCTAAAAAAGTTTCTATACTAAAGAAGCAAATCAAGAAAGGAATACAGATATATCATGCTGATATAGCATCATTTTATTTGCAATCTAATCATAAGGAGCTTCAATAATCATAAACGTAAACTTTGTTGCACCCAGATGTCTGATATATTTTAATAATATAATGATTTATTTATGCAATGTTTATAAATACTGTGACAGTAGAACCATAATCATAAGCAGATAGATGGAAAATTGCAGTAAAGGTATAACTTGGTACGACATGAAATCAAACGGCTTACATTAAATAGACCGTATTAGTTTTATGCATTATGTAGTTTTGTTACAGTATCAGAAATGCTAGCTATACATGTTAATGTCATTGTGACCCATAAGAAAAAGTAATTTTTGAGTTTAACTGCTATTAATATTTTTAACATTTTCTTAGAAATCTATTACAAGTATTGCATCAAAGATTCAGTGAATGAACCTCTTAAGATTATTTTTCCACTTGTGATATTCTGATAAGTCTTTAAGATGGTTAAAGATGAGAAGTCTAAATTAATAATAAAGGCCCACTTATCTTTCATTCCAAACTTGTGATTTGTTTCTATTTGGAATTTACTCTGCTAGCCACTTTAATCTGTATGTCTGATCAGAATATCACTTTTGTCCTGAGTCAAAAAGCAGACCCGGTAGTCACTATGCTAAAACAGAAAATGTTTGAACACAACCTGATCGGCAACTTAACCACAAAAGCTTAGACAAGGGAAAAAAAAGATGAAAATTAGTGATTTTACCCCAGTCCCACTAGACTCTTACAGTTCTTGAAAGCAGCAGTGAGAGGCAGATTAACACCCTCCTCAGCAACCCATGTAAATGCAAGTATGACAACCTCTCTCTGCAGAAGGGGGGGTGGTACTTAAAAACCTGAGCCAAGACTCCAAGATTTGAATTATGAAGGCCAACAAGAAAGGAGAATCATTCTAATTGCTACCATCAGGTACCAGGAGATAAGCTTTACTATGCTGGATAGGTAGCTTTTTACAGCGAGGTGTCCTCAAACACATCCAAAGCTGATACAAAGACTTAATGATTACCTTTATACAATTAAATAAATATGGGGGTGGGGCTGTCAGACAGACTGTTACACTTTTGTACACTGCAACACCCCTGGATCTTGAACTTCTTTGGCATACTGAAACCACACAGGAACGGAACTTATTCAACATTCAGACTAATGGTGGACAGCTGAAGATCCATCATCAGGGCCATAGACGTCTATTTAAAAACAAGCTCGATCCAATTGAGTCTACATCCAACTATATCTTGGATTCCATAGGCTTCATTTAGAAAATCAGCAGGATTAATATGAGCATCATCATGGACCTAATAAACAAGGATATAGGGAATCTCCAAACTCTGGATCCTACACAGCTTGGTTTTGTGAAGGGTTGATAATGCCTGCTCAACCTGGTTGACTTCTTTGAGTCAGTCAACAGAGCTGTGGATGAAGGCAAGGTGGTTCATACAGCCTACGTTGATCTGGCCAAGGCCTTTGATACCATTCCCCACTCAGGAATCATAGAAAAACTCACTAATCTGTGCATCAACCCCTATATCACTAGGTGGGTTGCAAACTGGCTCACAGACAGAACCCACAGTGTGAAAGTAGCTGCCTCCAAGTCAGACTGCTGACAAGTCACGAGTGGAGTCCCACAGGGTTCGGTCCTGGGTCCTCTCCTGTTTAGCATCTACTTCTCCGAAGTCCGCCAACACAAAGGGACTCTGGCTGACAAAGTTCACAGATGATTGCAAGTTGGAAGCTATTATTAACTCCCCAAGTGATGTTGATATCCTATAATAAAGGCCTCAATGAGACCAACGACTGGTGTCAGAACCATGGCCTTAAGTTCAATACCAAAAAATGTGTTGTCATCCCCCTTGGGAAAAACCCGGTTCCCTTGAATTACCACATTGATGATAGTCCACTGAACACAGAAGGCGTTATAAGAGATCTGAGAACATAGGTTGACAGCAGCCTCTATTTTGACCACCACATTGTCACTGTGGTCAGAAAGTCCTTCTATGTGGCACATCTCATTACTAAGGGTTTTGCATCCAGGAAGAAAGAGGTCATTGTCTCCCTCTACTCTTCCCTCATTAGGCCAATCATCGAGTACAATGCCCCATTTGGCATGTACCTCACTAGACACCTGCAATAACTGGAGAGGCTGCAAAAGTACCTCACAAAGAGGATCCTAAGCCTTAAACACTTGTCCTGTATGGACAGACTCAAAAAAACTCCAACTATTCTCTGTCTCATATCGCTTACTTAGAGGCGATCTCTGCTTGACCTACAAAGTCATGTCTGACCCATCTCTTTTAGAAATATTACATCTAAAGAAATCCCAATCTCTCCGCACCACACACTCCAGAGACCTCAGCCTCATTACCACAATCAACAAAACACGCTGGAGTGACAGGTTCATAACCCAGAGACTGCCCATGCTATGGAACAGACTACCCATACATGTCAAGCAGAGCACCTCAGTGACCCTCTTCAAGAAAACTCTTGATGAGTGGATGGGAAATAGAAAATTTACCCCAGGGATCACTCTAGTGGCTCTACTCGACAGAGGCACTAGGAACTAAGTTCGGGTGGCACGATGCCAGGGTAATCCTATGGGCTTGGCTTGTAAAGGCTCCAGGGCCATTAGCCTAGTACACACCTATGCACCTATGAACATCATATTGATCATTATCTATACAGAATATCTCTACACAGTGCTACTCCAAGACTTGTGTAGTAATGCTGCAGCCAAAGCTCACAGTGAAGAAGAGAATGTCATGAAAATCATAATCGTGAAGCTGCTTCTTAACCAAATCTACTTTAAACTCTGTGAAAAGTAATACAAACAGAGTAAGGACATTGCAATGGGGCAAGCAAGGCCCGCAGCCTGATCATCATTGTACTAGGTTGGTGGGAAGCTCAAACCATATGTAACTACCACTTCATTAAGGATAAAACCTGCTGTATTCTTTTCACTGACTATATTTTCATCTTGTGTGAGTCCATAATGGATAGACTAAATGAATTAATGAAACATATCGAAAGAATACTTCATTACTACACAAATCAAAAGCAGGTACCATTGCGGGACATAACAGTTTATAAAAACCAAGCAACACATGGGTCTTCAATGACATCAACTTCAAACCATCCAGAGGAGATACAGTACATGCATACAACTACCATATATCCACCTTTCATCAAAAGACACACGATCAAGCATCAGGTTCTGAGATTAGCCAGATTCCATATGGAGTTCAACAATTCATCCTAGAAACTGCAGAATTTGGTCACTGACTTCCTTGAAAGAGGTCACAAACTGTACAGAGACTGACACATTTGCAACCCTAGTCTCATCTCAAAGTTAGCTAAACTAGAGGAAGATCAGATTCCCCAGAGAGGAGGCTACTCCAAGGATCACCGAAAGAACCAGTCTGAGAACACACTTGGTGGACACTTGACATTTGAATTTGTTAACCATCTACAGATGTTAATTAACTTAGCAACTCAGTTTTAGTTTGTTGCATTGATTTAAAAGTCACATGCAAGACAGAAAATTCCAGTTCTATTCCCTCACCTCCTTTTCTGAAATAGGCACCCTTAACGTTGGTTTATCGCAGGTGCCAGAACTTGCCTTGTTTCTCTCTTCCCTACTTATAAATGGCTTAACTAATGGCATCACATCCCTTTTTCTAGTTATGTATGCAGATGACTTCCTACTTCCTAACTTTTGGTAATTCTGCCTTACGCCTACAACACACACTGTAGAAGCATTTCATTGTGATCCATACCTGGGCACATAGCAATAAACTGCTAATAAAGTTTAATAAATCAAGCATAACATTATTTGCCTTACCACAAAACCTAATACATTTCCCTGCACTACTATTAATACATAGCATGAACAACACAACCTCCAATATAACTGAATAAAGATATCTCAGTATCATGTTAGATACTGCCTTTTCCACAAATTAAAAATGTTGTTACCATTGCCCAGATAAAACTTTGCTGAAAAATCTCCCACCTTCTTTTGACAGTAGCTTTGAAAGTATTAGACAGACTTTCTCTTTTCTGGAAAACTGAATATGGCTTGTTGCTGTTAAGCCTGTAGCCCACTTCTAATACTCAAACTACAATTGGTTGAAAATACAAGGTATAGGTTTGTATTGCTATGTTATTCATATATCCATCACTGCAACCTTCTAAAGGATTTCAGTTAGCTACAAATACAAAATAGAGCTACTTTGCTGCATAGCCCATCATTATTTAAAGTTGTTATACTTAGTTGACTTCCATTCCCTAGAAACAAAACTTTTTTTCAATGATCAAATGTAATCTCTTTGGGACAGCCAGAAGGCTCCCACTGCTATAGTCAGACACAGGTTCAAATTAACCATTTAGAAAAGGGTATTTAAAAAAGAAAAGTAACATACATAAGGAAAACAGCATGTCTTGGGTCACTACCTCCGTCAGAGTTGCAGCTCCAGACATTTTGGTGCCAAAACATATTGCTTCTGTTAGTACTTTTAACTGAATTCTTTATGACTCCCAAACATCTCACACTTTCATGGTAGCCACAATTTCTGGGTTTACATCAGTTCTTCTTCTTCTTTCGGCTGCGCCCATTAGGAGTCGCCACAGTGGATCAACTGTTTCCATTTCTTCCTGTCCTCTGCATCTTGCTCTGTCACACCAACCACCTGCATGTCCTCTCTCACCACATCCATAAACCTTATCTTAGGCCTTCCTCTTTTCCTGTTACCTGGCAGCTTCATCCTTAGCATCTTTTTCCCAATATACTCTGCATCCCTCCTCAGCACATGTCCATACCAATGTAATCTTGCCTCTCTGGCTTTCTCTCCAAACCTCCCAACCTGGGCTGACCCTCTAATATACTTA
The DNA here is from genome assembly GCF_019279795.1 of Protopterus annectens. Classification (NCBI taxonomy): domain Eukaryota; kingdom Metazoa; phylum Chordata; order Ceratodontiformes; family Protopteridae; genus Protopterus; species Protopterus annectens. The sequence continues at coordinate 299,344,450 of NC_056740.1, forward strand.
TTCCTAATCCTGTCCATCCTCGTCACACCCAGTGCAAATCTTAACATCTTCAACTCTGCCACGTCAAGCTCTGACTCCTGCCTTTTTGTCAATGCCACTGCCTCCAACCCATATAACATAGCTGGTCTCACTACCCTCTTGTAGACCTACCCTTTCACTCTTACTGGTACTCGTCTGTCACAAATCACTCCTGACACTCTTCTCCACCCACTCCATCCTGCCTGTACTCTCTTCTTCACCTCTCTTCCACATTCACCATTACTCTGAACTGTTGATCCCAAGTATTTAAACTCATCCATCTTTGCCAACTCTACTCCCTGCATCTTCACCATTCTTCTATCCTCCCTCTCATGTACACACATATATTCTGTCTTAGTCCTGCTGACCTTCATTCCTCTTCTCTCTAGAGCATATCTCCACCTCTCCAGGGTCTCCTCCAACTGTTCCCTACTCTCACTACAGATCACAATGTCATCTGCAAACATCATAGTCCATGGGGACTCCTGTCTGATCTCGTCTGTCAACCTGTCCATCACCATTGCAAATAAGAAAGGGCTTAGAACTGATCTTTGATGTAATCCCACCTCCACCTTAAATGCATCCATCACTCCCACCGCAGACCTCACCGCTGTCACACTACCCTCGTACATATCCTATACCACTCTTACATACTTCTCTGACACTCCCGACTTCCTCATACAATACCACAACTCCTCTCTAGGCACCCTGTCATATGCTTTCTCTAAATCCACAAAGACACAATGCAACTCCTTCTGACCTTCTCTGTACTTCTCCATCAACACTCTCAGAGCAAACATCGCATCTGTAGTGCTCTTTCCTGGCATGAAACCATACTGCTGATCACTAATCATCACCACCCTTCTTAACCTAGCTTCCACTACTCTTTCCCATACATTCATGCTGTGACTGATCAGTTTAATCCCCCTGTAGTTACTACAGCTCTGCACATCACCCTTATTCTTAAAAATCGGTACCAAAACACTTTTTCTCCATTCCTCAGGCATCCTCTCACTTTTCAAGATTTCATTAAACAATCTAGTTAAAAACTCCACTGCCATTTCACCTAAACACTTCCATGCTTCCACAGGTATGTCATCTGGACCAACAGCGTTTCCATTCTTCATCCTCTTCATAGCTATCCTTACTTCCTCCTTCCTAATCCACTGCATTTCATGATTCACTATCCGCACATCATCCAACCTTCTCTCCCTCTCATTCTCTTCATTCATCAGCACCTCAAAGTACTCTTTCCATCTGCTCAACACACTCTCCTCGCATGTGAATATGTTTCCCTCATTATCCTTTATCACCCTTACCTGCTGCACATCTTTACTAGCTTGGTCCCTCTGTCTAGCCAATTGGTACAGGTCCTTTTCTCCCTCTATAGTGTCCAACCTTTCATACAACTCTTCATATGCCATATCCTTAGCCTTCGCCACCTCTATCTTTGCCATGCACTTCATCTCCTTATACTCTTGTCTATTTTCTCCATCTCTCCGACAATCCCACTTCTTCTTCACCAACCTCTTTCTCTGTATACTCTCCTGTACTTCTTCATTCCACCACCAGGTCTCCTTGTCCTCCTTCCTCTTTCCAGATGTCACACCAAACACCTTTCTAGCCATCTCTCTTACTAGCTCTGCTGTAGTTAACCAGCTATTCGGTAACTCTTCACTCCCACCCAATGCCAGTTCTGCTGTCTAAAACACAGGTGTAGTTTCCACCACAGCACTACCTATTTTCAGAATACAGTTATTATTCCTTACTCTCGGTCTCTCTCACAAACAACATATGTGCGCGTGTGCACACACACACGCCTTTTCAGTTTCATTTATTTTATACTCGCTAAACAGTGAATGTAAAATAAAGGCTCCATCGATCTCACTGTTCACTCTCTCTCATACACACATACATAGTCTCCTCTGCTTTCTCACACACACACACACACACACACACACACACACACACACACACACACACACACACACACACACACATACAAAATCTACTTTCATTCACTCATTCACTAACACATGCAAACAGAAATATAACCACATACGTACACATACATACACACATAAATGAATGCATGGTACAACAACTGAACTGCAGGCTACACTAAGCCCTACAAAATAATGTAAAAAATGTGCTTACCTGAAATTTCCCTTGCTCAAGCCGAAAATGCCCTGGTTTGCTGTCAAGAAGGATCCTGTAGCAGGATCTGTGTATAATATGTCTTCTCTAAAGAGAAAGGGAGCAATGTTGCTACAGGAATCCCTTTTTATTACAAGGAATTGTGAAGTGTGGAGGCAGAGATGTCATACAGGTGGCTATCACTGCATGAATCTGATTGGCTGTGACTGCGGGCTAAAGTCTTTCATTATTTACTGAAACCCGTAATTAAATTTATAGATTTAGATCATTTAGACTTGTTTTTTTTATTTACTGCAAGTGAAGGAGGGAAGAAAGGGAGTGTGCATTTGTCACTGGGACAATTATGTACATTAAAATGCAATGCTAACAAATTTGGCTAGCTGTGAGAGATTACAGCCATAGAAAGCCAATTTTCTCTAAAAAATCCAATGTAAACTATTGTCAACTCCACCGTGAAAATAAAGTTGAGAAGGTACTTAACAAAGTTTAGGTACCGTATCAACTTAGTTTTCAGCAGTGGAGTTAAACTGTGCTTGTAAACATAGTCTCGCTACCAGACGGCACTCGGATGTAATGTACAAGGAGAGCTATCACCTCAGGGAGCCCTTGCATGTAACCTTAAATGCACCCTGTGATGGTACTCAGGGTTAATGAGTTAAGCTCAGTTGTCCACACATACTCTGGATCTCAACAATACAGCCAGTAACAGTGGCTACTGTACAAGTGGATAGATACTCATGTTACCCTGTAGTGATGCAACATATGGTGGCGCTGAGAATACTTCTCCCTCATACTTTCATAGGTCCGTCAGGAGTTGCCCAAGTCCATGGTCCAGTACCTGGTAAGCATGATACTGTTGTTTTTATGGATCATATATACCCTATAAAAGTTAAGGACTGCCATATTGCACTTTGTACAAATGTTGTGTTTGGCCAGACTAGAATATTTGCATGTACCATTCTGGAAAAGTTGACTACAGTTCATAGACTGGGCAATCACAGGTGTGTATTTGAAAGAACATTAACACATTTGCACTTATAGTTATGTGTGACTATGCAGCCTGGTATACATGAGGCAAGTAATCCAAGATGCCTCTTCAAACACAAAAGGTAGATGTTACATACCTGAGACAGTGACACTAGTACTGTCATATCTCATTCTCAAGATAGGTGCACTGGGTTTAATGTGCAGTTCTATCACATATAGTGTCATATTGCATACCTTACAGGTAAATTGTACTGGCAACTTTAACTAGATATAGCTGATGTGCATATTATAAAGGCTTTGACTTGTATGTGTATGTTGTTGTATGGTTACCTGTTGTGCATGGGAGCAGAGATGAGTAGATGTGAGACTGTTAATGCTGTTGTGCATCCTCATTTGTATGAGTCTGTGTGAATTACCATACATAATAGTGTAGGTAGTAATGTACTGCTTTTGTCTTGGTTTTCACAGGTGACCAGGGGGGGTTGGAGTCTGTCTCCCTCACAACCTGATGTCAGTGGATCATCGGACTCTGATGATGATGGTGACCATAGTGAAGCACAAGTGGGGTTGTTGATTGCTGAATCTGTCCCAGAGGTTGACATCTCTCTTCTGCCCCCATTGTCTATGCACACAGTCAGTATGCCCACACATACCCGGTCCCCAGAGGCCAAAGATATTGGACAGTCAGAGGGTGGACACATTGAACAGGGAAGTGTGGCAACTATGGCTCTAGTGATTGTAGACACTGGCCATAGCCAGAGAGCTAACGACATCCCACACAGGGGAATTGACAGGTGTGCTTGTATGACGTCTGCTGTCCATCCAATACTTGTTGTTGGTGTCACATCTTGAGTCACTCAACATACATTTCAGGTTATCATGGAGGCACAGGCATGTTCTGAACAGAACACCAGATGTATGCTTAGGGTTATGGATACAGCACAGTCTTACATCCGTGACTGCTTCCACCACACTGGAACACCCTGGATTCATTCACTGATGCAGTGGATAGACAGTGAGCTGGGACAGTGTCTATCTTGGGTCACACATTGTCTGTGCTGAAACATCTGGCTGCAGTTGGGCGCTGGACCCGTGGATGTAGGTCAGTAACATAAACTGCTGAGAGTCCACGTGGCCATGCACAGTTATGCTCCAATACTGGTAGTACCCCCAGCATTACAGAGGGAAGTGTGCTGTCTATACCACAACATGGCAGGCCATGGGTACATCTCCTTGGTGGTCCCATAGAGGGCACAGACTCAGAAGACAGCAGTCACCGTCAGGTACTAGCACCGCATCTGACCTTAGGCATTGTGGTGCCAGTGGAATTCTTGACAGATCCAGTTCCCGTGTTCATGGCTGGAGATGGTGAACTCTCCACTCTACCATGTATGGTTCACAAGTGTCCAGCATACATATGTGTAGGGATAGCACTGGGCTTGACTGTGTACACACACACTCAAACACCACTGTCACATGCAGGTCACCAACAGACACACACGGCACCTGTCCATGGCCCGTCTATCCCCCATCTCTTCCTGACTCACACACATGCTGTCAACTGATTGGCACAGCCTAGGCCTCCAGTACCCTCACATCACACCCTGTGCATGTGATGATACCTGTGCCACATCCCTGCCATCCATGCCATTGATGCAAGGACATGAAGCTATCTCTCTGATGCACAAGGTGACTATATTACTCGACATGTATGTGTGTAATGCAGTATTGTTTTGCCATACCACTTGTTGTGGTACACAACAGATACTGTATGCTAGCATGTGTCATAACTACACACCAAACCTTGTATTCCTTATGTTGTATGATGTTGTACTGGTGGCAGTGATACAGGATGACATGTGTCTCATGGACCTGTGTATCTTTCTATTCCAGGAGTCTGAGGGAATAAACTATGGGCACATGGTGGCAATAGAGTGGTACAGGATGGCATGGCAGTACATCAGAAATATGACGCCAGCAAGGTATGGCAGTATACGTGCATGGCTCCATAGGTGCATATGTCTATAACAGTCTAACAGGGACAATGGGGTCAGTCCATGTAATCATGCATTCATACTTTTTGATAAGGTCTGCTACCCATGATACGTGTCACATGGGCTCTCTGAACTTATATCTACAAGGGGTGGTGATGTAGTTGACCCATCTACAAATATCTTGTGTCTGGATATTATGTTCCCAGGGTTTGACTCTCCGTCACTTGAGTATACACCAGGTGACATACCAGTCTGTACATGGCATACACATTTGGCAGAATGCCCTGCTGCCCTACTATTGCCATAAAGCTCGTTGTGGCAGTCAGTAGGAACATGGGTGGTGGTACATCAGGATGTACAACACCCAGACTGAGCCAAGCCATTTCACTGTATCGCCCGTTCAGGCAACCTGTACAAAGCACCCACTTAGGCATCCATGATACTGTCAATGTGGGGGTCACTATGTGGCCCATTGATGGCAGACATATGCAACATAGGGACATCTGACTCCAATAGCTGTTCTGTAAGCAGCAGTGCTCAACAGGGCACAGTTGCAGGTCTTCTACTGCTTGGACTGCATATCACCACAGTACACATTGATACTGATTGTGGTTGCTGATGTTGGCTGCTGCCTGCTACTTGTGAGCACTCATACGGTCACTTTGTTATGTCGGTGTCTTGCATGATGTTATTACAAATACATGCCTAGTAACATAGTAATGGCCATAAACCTCAGTTGAATATATATGTATTATAATTTCCATCAGGGATACCTATGTCACCAGTTAATAGCACTGCAGTCCCTACTTGTGATGTACATATATAGGGGTGACAGGTAGCCACACAGACCTGGCCACACAGGTGTACAGCTCATGTGCCACACATCAACATGTCTGTATAGTGGTATGGCAGGATTCATATGGTATAGCTGCAGTCACAGTCACCAGTAGGTGGCATACCCATACCCTCCATATACTCCTCCCTCAGAATGGCACTATCTGACTACAACAGCCATGTGTTCACATACTTTCCAAACTGTTTTGGCACATACAGATGGCAGTATGGCCCCTCACAGGGTTCTATCACATCATCAATATGTGCTCACCACTGTTCATCTGCAATGCATGTCAGTGCCGCCTGTGCCATTCAGTGAACTCATAGGTGATCTGTGCCATGCATACAGGACAAGGTGTGACACCACTTGATTGTATATGCTGCTTTTCTCTAGAAAGCATAGTAGATGGATTGGTAACCCTAAGGACATTAAGCCACTATGTGATGTTAGTAGTACATGCTTGTTGGTGACATTTGTGTAGCAGACGTAATGCACCCTTAACACAGACCCTCTCTACTGGTACAGTACAGAGAGCACTTCAGTGCACTTCCGCACATGCCATCTGCATGATTGGCTGGGCGGATGATATCTCAACACTGGGGGTGTGGCTGCATCTCCCGTGGACTTGAGCAATATGTGCAGTTCCTGTGAGGAGGGATAGTGATGTCTCCAATTATGACTGCTGTATGGCCATCACGCTAGTGATGTGCACATTCCTATTGATCTGTGACATGATGTAGAATGCTGACACAGCCTGACACATGCACATGGCCACATTCAGCCTACCAGCACTTCCACTCACTGCATACATGACACGCCATGGTGCCCACATAATGCATGTTGGCTGCATGCACAGTGGAAAATTTACCTATGTAGTGGTACACAGTACAGAAGACAATACCAGATGTACACACCATGCCTCATGTCTGCTAGTACTATCTGTGTAGGACACATAATGCTTACTGATGTAAGCAGGCCATGTTGTGGTCATTCATTTGGGAGGTCACATCACCCACAACCAGTAAAATAATGCAAAACCCTACCAATGTGTACATTACAAAGGTTATCATATCTATGCAGTATGGATGCACACACACACTGAGTTGGTTGCTATGAGATTAGAACTCCTACCTACCTACTGTTACACACTATAACATGCAGTACTTATCACATGTGCCACAGATTACATCTGTTGAATAGGTGATTCCAGGCACTGTGCTTGTGGAGTGTGCAAAGTTGGCTTGTGTTAGCATGTGTGGCCTGCAGAGTGACATTGCTTGGTACTGTTATTGTATCTATTGTCCTAGGAGTAGGGTACCTATTAATATCTGTTATGTGTCTACAGTCACCAATATGGCCATATGTGTCTGGTCACAGTTATTAGGCATACATGTGGGCCACAGACACTTTTCCCTGTCGAAGGCATGCATTGGAACCATTATACATTACACCACCTGCTCACCTATGTCTGTCTACATGAGTGACATTCTGCAGTCACAGGGGTCTGATGGTGAGTGGAATATGTACTGTTGCAGCCTTGGTTTAGTTCCTTTGGGCAACTGCATTGAAGTGGGAGTGCAGATAACCACAGCTTTCATAGGGTATGTGGGGAATTCATACATCCTCACATCTTCTTCTTCTTCTTCTTTCAGCTGCTCCCATTAGGGGCCACCACAGCAGATCAACTGTTTCCATTTCTTCCTGTCCTCTGCATCTTGCTCTGTCACACCAACCACCTGCATGTCCTCCCTCACCACATCCATAAACCTTATCTTAGGCGTTCCTCTTTTCCTGTTACTTGGCAACTTCATCATATATATTTAAATGTGTATAACAAGGATGACTCTATAAATGTCACTGTGTGTGTACGTTATGTATGTGTGTTGTGTGTTATATAGATATATGTAGAGAGTCTATATATTTAAACATGTATATGTGTATATATATATATATATATATATATATATATATATATATATATCAGTATTATATGTATTTGGGGTACATACTGCCAGATGCACTACTCATGTGAGTGGGGGATAGGGATAGACAGAATGTATATGTAGCTGTCTGTATGTACAGACGTATTTCCACATAGCAGGTCTTTGTGATGGAGAGGCAACAGAATTGTGCTCAAGTTAGCTAAGTATAGGAGCATGCCCAGTGGGACTGTCAGTACTTACAAGGTGACTCCAGGCCAGAGCTACCTGTACTCCAGTCTGAGATTTTGTGTGCTACAGACATTGGCAGCTGCAGCTCTTTCCACAGTACAGCACTTCCGTTAACATGTCCACTGCTTTCCCCAGCTGGTCTGCTGTACTTAATATATGACTGGGGTACATAATATAACATCACACCCAGGGTGACAGTCTGCATACTTCTCACTGTACATGTTTTTGCAGAAAGTCCAGCATTTTGCTCCATATGTCTGGTCTGTTCCTCATACATTTGTGGTGTTCTGATCTTCTTCTTCTTTCAGCTTTTCCCGGTTAGGGGTCGCCACAGTGAATCACCTGTCCGCTCATGATTGGCAGTGGAGTTTTACAGTGTCGAGTTGCCAGCCCGGCGCCCAACCTTTCACAGAAGGTGCACACATGCACGCACTCATGCCTAGGGCCAATTTAGAGTGTCCAATCCACCTACAGCATGTCTTTGGGATGTGGGAGGAAACTGGAGCACCCAGAGGAAACCCATGCGACCACAGGGAGGACATGCAGACTCCGGACAGAAGGTACCCCAGCCGAGAATCGAACCGGAGAACCTCTTGCTGTGAGGTAGCAACGCTAACTGCCGCACCACTGTGGCCGCCCTATAACTTATTGTATAATGCAGTCACTGAATAGTACTACCTGCAGACACATATGAGTGACAAATTTTACATCCTGCAGATATTCTGTTGTGATGCAACCCACTGTTATACTAGCCACCTTCTAGTTCAATCAGAGCATGTGTAATGTCTGTCTGTAGTTATGGCCCTTTGTCCCCCCATTCTCTCTGACTTTGTCCAACTTTCTTGCAGTAACAGATTGAGGGGTATGAAAGTCTGTGGGAATACCACCATATGACTACCTCACATGCAAAATACGTGGATGCTGCCAGATTCCAACCATGAAGACCATCACCCATGCTAACGTCCCTGGCCCATTGAGCCACACAGGCCGCCAGACAGAGTTGTCATCATCACACAATCAACACCATACAGACATATGCTATCATCCCTGCATTACGTGTGACATCCAATGTGTGTCCAGGTTCTTTGTCACAGCCCTGAGGCTGGCTGGTCTGTATGGGAACACTGATGTGATGGGGGTGGGGGATGAGCAGCCCATGATCTGCTAGCATAGACAGCTGTGCGACTGTCCTGTGTCTCCACTGTTTACCATCTCCCTTGACTAATGTAGTGAATATTCCAGCCATGTGGTCTGGTGAATATTATGGAGCACATAATTTTGGACTGGGTACCTGTTGTCCCATGTGGCTGTAAGATCTCTCCAATTAGTCCAGCAGCCCACTATATTCCTCTGCATACATGCAGCAGGTCCATACATATGTTACCATATTCTAGTACTCCTTACAAGTGGTGTATAGGTGAGTGACTTACCTTTTGAATGCATCAGTTGACAGACCTGTAGTTTGGGGCTGACTCTGTCTGATGCACGCAGTGCACAGCCAATACATGGTTTGGTACAGGTTGTATGGGCTGACTGGCATCATTTTTACTATATCTATGTATGTGAGTCGGAGTAAGGTGTCAGTCCCTAGGGCCCTAGGTTGTCAGTGCATGTGTTATGCATTGTCTCTTGGCCAAGTCTAGGGCATACTGGACATGCCTACGTCTGCCTACAGGGACAACCTCAGGGGGTTCCTCCTCTGAGTCCTCCTGTGGCTGTGGGGACCTAGGCACTGGTGGGGGATTGAGTGTCCCTTCCCTTTGCTGATTCCAATGCAGCTGTTTCCACAGGATCATATTGTGTAGCATGGCACATTCTGTGAACATCTGTGCACATGTGGCTGAAGAGTACTGCAGGGCTCTGCCAGATATAGTGAGGCACCAGAACTGTGACTTCAGCAACCCAAACACACACACTCTATGATGTTCCTAGTTTGTGTGTGTGCATATTATGGTGTTCTTCCATTGGTGTGTGTACATTTCTGATGGGTGTCATCATCCATGGTTCTAGTGCATAGCTAGCATCCCCCAGTAAATGGCCTTGTGAGATGCCCCCTCTAGCAAACATCTGGTATAGCTGTGATGTGTGCCAGATATGGAAGTCGTGATAACTGCCAGGGCTGACAGCACATACATTCATGATAATGCCCTGTGCATTGCATATGACCTGGCAGTTGATGGAGTAATATTCCTTGCTGTTGATGTAGACTCTACCCTCCTCACAGACTGGTGCCTTGATGTGTACATGAGTGCAGTCTATGGCACCAAGTACCTCATGGTAGTGTACTGCACCATAGAAGTGTTGTATATTGCTGGACCTCGCCTCAGGAGAGAGGGGAAAATAATTGTGCTCACTGGCATGTGGTAGCATGGCATCCAGGAACTGGTGCAGTACCCTGGATGCTGATGCCTTTGAGATACCCATCATGTCCCCAGTTGATCTTTGGAAAGTACCTGTCTCTAGTATCTTTAGAGCTACACATACCTTTGTGTCCACTGGGATGGGTTCCATTTTGTTGACTCTGGGTCTGAGTTGAGTGTGGCAGAGCTCAGTGAGTTGTTGTAGTATGTCCATGTCCACCCTGTAGTCCTCTACAATCTCCAGCCCATGTAATGCCTGGAAGGTTACCCTGGGCCTGAACACTCTTCTCCTTCTCAGCCTAGACATATTGTCAGCAGCAGCAGCAGCACTGACCTCAGCATCTAGCACATACAGATGTAGCAGACCTGCAGCATCCCTTAGCATTCCTTCAGTTAAAATTCCAAAGTCTGTACTGCACTGGTGCACAGTTTGGTGGAGAAATCAGATCGCAGTGTGTATGCAACCTTTATTGGGCTCTGCTGTAGGTGTAGGCTGTGTAATTGGCTACCTGTGATGCATTTCACTTGCCAAGTACATCATTAAGGACATTTAATGGCTCTAGTTTAAGTGAATCAGTAATTAATACATCATTGACTTTTGGATAGACTCAGCATTAAAGGGCACCATGCAATCACGTGGAAACAAGCGCCCCAAGCTAAACAAAGCTCAGCAGTCATTGTACACACACCCCTGAAAGAGCATGCTCAGCACTGCAGTGTGCCACACAAACACTTTGAAACATGTGCCCCAAAGGTAAAGAAAGCTTAGCAGCCAGTGTATACACCCCTTACTGAGAACTGCGGCGCGCAGTGCAAACTGGCTCAGCTGAGCTCCATTGAGCTTACAAGTCCTCAGACACACACCCCTGTTGACATCAGCTACCTATTCTATGGACACTGATATGGTTCTGTGCATGCATGGATGGGATATGCTGACACAGGTACCCATTTGTGTTATTTAGTAACCCCAACTCATTTGCATAGGGATCCGTGCACACAACCTGGAAGCTGCACTGTTCCAAGCCCTACATCATTAGCAACAGCACCATTCCACCAATGTGGATACACAACACAGGGTCCTATACTACATTTCTATCACATGCTATGAAATTTGTTTTTTTAACATTTTTTTTTTATTTTATCTTTTCATAACTGTATGTTTGTGCACTGTGTTGTATTGCACAAACATAACCAGATCATTAAAAAAAATTAAATTATTTTAACTTACTTCTCTTACATTTTTTGACAAACAGTGGATATTTTTGCACATCTCTGTGTCTACTATGCGATTTCTGTCCATATAACTGCACTTTTATAGCCCCTGTTGTCTATTTAAAATCCTGTACATGGAATTTTTCTGTGTACACTACGGACACCAACATGGGGTCTGCAGGACTGTGTCTCTGCTTGCTGGATCCCTCTACCTCCCTCATTTGCATGAAATTCATCTGCTTATTAGGTGGTTTGCATTGCATGGATACTTCCGTGTTGGCACTTGTGTGCGAGCCATCCAGCTATGTTTACTGGATCACAAACCTGCTTACTTTCTTGTAAACAGTGTGCTATGATGCCTACATGGTAAATAGGATAGTGTAGGCTTTATTAAATTCCCCCAGAGTTTGTTGGGGTTTGTGCTCAGTTTACCAGAGCTGCTCCAGAGTTTGGCCTCCTTAGCTAAAGATCTGAAGTCAATCTGAATAAAATCCAAGGCATCCTGTGAATTCTACTGAAAAATAAGTATTTTTATAACCTTGTTTGCAGTTTAAACTGTTTGCAACTGTTTTGCTGCCTACTTTAAACTGTTTTTATTATTTGTGACTGTGTTTTCTGCACTGCCTATTTATCATACTTAAAAAGTTTATAGCATAGGCTAGATTCAAACTTGCTGAATCTAGACTGCTTGGCATTTTCTGAGCACTAACGCCAGTCACCTTACATTAAGATGGCCCTCCTGCACCCTTGCGGCAGAAAAATACAGTCAAGGACCCACCTGAGTTGGGGACTGTTGGAACAAGGCTCAGTCTTGAGCTTTCTATTGGTTGGATTGTTTGAAAACTGTTTTACTTTGCTGATATTTAAACACAGCAATTGCTCATAGCTGTGCACTATGCAATGGGGGGGGGGGTAGCATTGCCATGTATAGATGCAAATGCTTAAAAAATCTAATTTTCCCTAGATAACTTCTAGGGAACCCTCCTAACCTTCCTTGCTTTTCGGCTCACAATACCGCACAGAGGGCAACCCAGCTGTGCTTTTTGAGGGATTGGCACAGGTTTCTACCCATAAACCTCCCATATATTAGCTGATTTTACTAGTTCTTCAACAAACCCTAGTCCAGCTATCCCACTCTCCACCACTTTTTACAGAATACACCTAGCATAACAGAAGGTCAGATTCCCATCATTACTCCAGGCAGCCTAATTGACATGGGCATCCTGTAGCAATGTAGCAATTGTCTCATTTATACAGACAATCTACTACTCCAAAAACATGCAAATGCAATGTGTGGGAGATGTATTTATACTATGACTCTGGAATCAATGTCCTCTCTCTCTCACATAACAGCAAAACAAATACCAAGCAGGACGTCAGCACTCACACTCCACCTCCTACACATACCAAGCACACAACACAGAAACCCACATATGCAGAGGTACTCACTAGAAATAAACCAAAAGGGCAAAGACCTCCCAAGCGCAAACTTTCTACACACAATATAGTCCCAACAGCATCCACTACACATAATAACACACACATTAGTGTCTCATCCAATAAACCCCTAAGGCAAGACATAGCTAAACCAAAAGTCTTGGTCATAGGTGACTCCATAGTGAGACACACAGCTGTCCCCCTCACTAGGCTGGACAAGGAGAAGGTCATGGTCAGCTGCCTGTCTGGTGCCAGGATCCGCCAAATCACACACGCACTCAAGTCTCTCAACAACAAGTACTGTTATGACTCTGTCATAATTCCTGTTGGAGTGAATGACTTCAAATGTACCTCACTGGACTGTATGACGTGAGACATGATGGAGCTTTCAGATTATGTGTCCCAGGCAGGTATGCCCCTAGCCCTAAGCAGTATTCTTCCCTCACCCAGGATGATGCCACAATACAAACAAAAAATGATTGACTTCAACAACTGGCTTAGCTTTTAGTGTCAGTCTAGAGGGATCCAGTGTCTGATAGCCTGGAATGATATGGTCAACAGACCACGCTGTTTTGCCAGAGATTGTCTTCACCTGTCACCTCTGGGCTTTAGATTTTTGGGAAAGACACTTGCCTCCCCCATAGTGCCTGTTTAAGCAATGTCATAAGAACAAAATTCCTGATGTAAAAATATTCTCCAGAAACAAATGTGGGGTTATACTGCTTAATGCTAGGAGTCTAAATCAGAAACTGCACTCACTTGAAGCACTTTTCACCCTTGAAGATGCTGATGTCTGAGCCATCACAAAGTCATGATTCAAGGCCTCAAAGAGTAGCTCAGCCATTCAGGGCTACAATGCCTCCCACATGTTCAGACCACACATCAAACATGAAAAAACCAAGGCAGGAGGAACATCCATTTTCATTAAAGACATATAAACCTCTAGACTGGTTAAACAGTACTACTCCCTAGAGTTACTCCAAGTCCAACTAATTGTAGGAAAGACCCCCTTCCATGTTATTGTTAGGTATAGGTCCCCACTATGAATCACAAAAACCACAAAGGCTACCTGGACCTACTTGAGTCACTCTCAGTGCAGCCAAATACCCCAGTCATGGATGACTTTAACTATCCTTCCACCAATTAGGGAAAGTATATGAGCACAATTGCTCAAAGATTCCTGGACTTTGTTAACACAAATGCTCTGGAGCAGATAGTCAACACCCCCCCCCCTGCAAGGGGCTGTAACATCCTTCACATAGTGGTCACCAACATGGGAGATCACTGCATCACCCCATGTGTGGGACCCTCCCTGGTAAAGTCCAATCATAAATCAGTCTCGTTTGAAGTAACAGCCATACCTAACCCACCCTCAGGAGCAAAAAGGTTAAAAAATGTCTCCAAAGTAAACTACAGTCTACTGAGCAATGGCATCAGTAGTTTCAGACCCCCTGGCAACACTGACAGCAATGACCTCTATACTGAGGTGTACACAAATGTGTATAAACATCTATATAAATGTTTAGACTCAGCCATACCGGAACAGATCAAATCAAGATCCTCACAAAGAAATAAGCCACTCTGGTGGGCATCCAACATAAATAGGTTATACAATGAAAGAAAGAAACTTCTGTCAAAAAACAAGAGGGAAAGGTCCCAGCAAAGGAAGAACTCCCTCCAAAGCATAAACAGGCAAATTAGACATCTTGTAAAGTCCTCTAAACCTAATTATGAAATTAAATTAGGATCCCTAGCTAAGGTAAATCACAAAGCATTCTTTAGCTAGGTCTGAAATTTAAAGGGGGAAGGCCCAGCTTTGTGCCAAACTAGCTGTGGACAGTGCCACTTATACTGAACCAGAGGATATCACCAACCTGCTAGTGGAGAGGTTTGGTGAAAATTTCACCCTCCTGTCCCTGCCAATTATACTCCATAAAATACATTTCACCAGTCCTCTGCCTAGTATCTCCAAACAGCAGGTCATAGCTGCACTCTTCAAGGCCAAAAACACAGCTGCTATGGGACTGGACAACATCCCAGGCTGCCTATTAAATGGTTTAAAACAGGAGTTAGTGGAACCACTGAGCACACTCTCCATTCTTTGTCTAAGCACTGGCTTTGTCCCAGCTGAGTGGAAAACAGCAACTGTAATCCTCTTGCACAAAGGGAGTCCCTCAACCGACCCCATAACTATAGCCCATAAGACTAAGTAGCCTTATCTGCAAAGCCATGAACAGAATCCTCATGCATCTTATCAACAAGAATATAGGTCACCTTCAAGGTCTTGACCCAACCCAGTTCAGCTTCGTTGAGGGCAGATCTTGCCTGCTAAACCTGGTGGACTTCTTCAAAAACAAGGATATAGGTGACCTTCAAGCTCTTGACCTGACCCAGTTTGACTTCCTCAAGGGCCAATTTTGCCTGCTAAACCTGGTGAGCTTCTTTGAGAATGTCACCAAGGGTCTGGATGAGAGCAAAACAGGTCACACTGCCTATCTCAGCCTAGCCAGGACCTTTGACACAATCCATCACTCAGGCATCATTGAGAAACTCACCCAACTGGGGATTAACCCTTGCATCACTAGATGGGTTGCCAACTGGCTCACAAACAGAACACATACAGTAAAAATTGGGGATGCCAACTCTATTAGCAGACCTGTAACCAGTGGTGTTCCACAGGGATCTGTGCTAAGCCCTGTAGATTAGTATGTATGTATACCTTTAAGAAGCTTTCCATGGGCTTGCACAAGTGTATAAATTCTGAGCATGTGCAAACCTGAGTGCCATTTTGTAGTAATCTGTTGAGATGTAAGCATGCATGCCTATGTAGTTTGTCAGTTATCAGTTTGTTCATATTTTGTACTGATGCTATCCTTCCTAATGTGTTTCTACGTAATAAAGCATATAAACGAACTACCCCACCTGTTCGTCTTCAATTATAAACCAAGATGATTGACATGGTGTCAGAATGGGATCCAAAATCGAGGCCAAGAGGCACTCAGTTAATGTTGGAGGAATATAGAGGAATGGATCATCCCTACTGCATGTACAACTTGCAAAACAGGTCAGAAATGAATTCCAGGTACTAAAACTTGCTTAAATGATTTCTTATTCAAAAAGTATAAAACAAAGCACTCAGAATGCTCAAAACAAATTTCTAAGTAAACAAAATTGTCTGAAACTGCGACATATTGATAAAAATATTCAAAATAGTTATGAAAAAGTTTGAAATAATGCCCAAATTGCATAAAATTAATAAAATAAAGAAAACGACCACATTTTTTCACTATGTGCTACTTTTTCACATTAATTAAAGCTATTCAAAATATGTGACGTGTATGAAGTGTTCACGTTTGTGCAGTATTGCACTACAGTTATTTCACAAAATACAGCCATTTGAAAGCATATTTTGCAAAGTACAATATTTTGAAAAGTTTATTGTGTATTTGAATGTTATTACAAGTACCTACTGTTCATACATAATTACAAGGGCTATATTTACAGTGTCTTTGGGCATACTTTGTTGGCATGCCTGAAGGATTTTGAAAATCAGGTCCACTTGGATTTCATAATAATATTGCTGAGAATTGGAGAGTGAGAAAGAGTACAATATATTCATACAAGCTGCATTTTCTGGCAAATATGCATGTACAAAGACATTTATTCTTCTTAATTTAGTTGGTTTAGAAGCCATAGAAAGAGAGCATTCATTTGTGTATGCACCTGCTGTATTTGCAGGGGAGGGTGAAAACCATTATTTAGTGGTACTGGCTGAGTCATGGGAAGACCCTAAGTGCTTAAAATGTAAATTTAGGGAAATGTATAACCCCAAAAATATTACAATGGAAAGGCAATTATTTTAATAACTGATTTGACAAAATGAAGCTAAAACTTGCAGATTTGGTAATTTAAAGGATGAGTTGATAAAAAACAGACTCGTGTGTGGTATTAAACATGATGCTGTAAGAAAGATTTTACTTTGTGACAGTGATTTAACTTTGAATAAGGCCATTGAGATTTTTCAGATATATGAGCTTACAGAAAAGCACACATATATGCTTACAAATGAGAAATGCATGCCTTCAGTGTCTTTTAAAGCTAATGTTGATAACATGCAGCACGTGGTTAAAAGAAACAGGCCCAAGCACATGGCAGCAATTGTGAACCCTGCAACAGTCCCTGGGAAAACTGTAACTTTCTACCAAATTCTACAGCATGCACAGTCTCAGTAAAGCACAAGGGTGAGTCAGCAAAGTCAAAGCATGTATCCTCACCTAGCCTCATAGTCAATTGTCATAATTATGGTGGCAATCATCCCTAAAAGAGAAAAGTGCTTAGCTTTTGGTCAACAATGCCACAGATGTAAAAAATGGAATCATTTTCAAAGATTTTTTAAATCAAAAGAGGCTCATTCTTTTATTTAATGGAAACATTCCAAGAGACAAGTTGATCAATTAGAAAGCTGTGACCCTACTTTTTATGTTGATGGTGTGTCTGTGCTTAATTAGCCAGTGCAGTAGATTTATGGGTAAAGAATGAAGTATTTTGTACTTTTCGGATAAATGGGAGACCCACAGAGCTCAAAGATGACACAGGTACAAAGTGCAATGTTATGTCTGCAGAAACATTTGCAAGAGTATGTGCTGGTGAAAAGCTTGATTTGGCAAAGTGTGCGAAGCTTGTTGTTTATAGTGATGAAGAAATTTAAACTTAAGGTTCAGTAGTGCTTTCATGTTACTCTGCTGGGAAAAGCTATGACTTGCAATTTTATGTGATCAAAAGACACGTACAGTCATTATTAGGCCTCAGAGGCAGTTTGAAAATGGGACTACATTCATTTAATAAGGAAGCCCATCATGCAAGCTTAAAAGACCAGTATTCTAATTTTGTCTAATCTATTTTTTCTACCTATACTGATCTTTTCAAAGTGAAACTAGGCAAACTCCCAGTTGTGTACTCCATGAAGTTAAACCTTGAAGTCAGCCCAGTTGTCAGACCAGCCCTGAAAGTTCCAGTAGCTATGCAGAACAGAGTCAAAGCCGAGCTAGATAAAATGGTGCAGCAAGGTGTGATTCGTCCAGTTGACAAACCAACTGAATGGATTTCTTCCCATTGTGGACTCATAAGAAAATCTCAGATGATATCAGAATATGTATTGATCCAAGAAATCTGAACAAACCACTAAAAAGACCTCATTAGCCAATGCATACAGTCAAAGAAGCTGCAGCTCTTGTGCCTAATGCCCCTGTTTTTTCTGTCTTAGATGCAAAGAGTTAATTTAGCAAATTTTGCTTGACTGAAAATCTTCATTGCTAACTACTTTCAGTACTACTGTTGGCAGGTACAGATTTTTGAGAATGCCATTTGAGACAAATTCTGCCAGTGAAGTCTTCCAGTGTGCAATGGAGCAAATTTTTACTGGGTATCCGTGTGTTATTATAGTAGATGATATTCTAGTAGGAGGTAATGGTGAAGCTGAGGATGACAGAAACCTCAAGAAAGTTCTGGAAAGAGCATGTGAAGTGAATCTTAAGATGAATCCTCAGAAGTGTAAATTCAGGCTACAAGAAGTTACTTACATTGGTCACTTGTTTACCAGTTCAGGTGTAGGACTAGATCCTTCCAAGCAAACAGCTATTCTTGAGATGCCAGCTCCAGACAATGTTCAAGCCCTACAATGTTTTCTTGGCATGGTTAACTATCTAGACAAGCTCATTCCAGACCTGAACCAACTTTCAGCACCATTTAGAGAGTTGCCACACAAAGATGTATCTTGGCCTTGGTCAGAACAACACCACAAAGTATTTGATGTTCTGAAACAGAGACTTGCCAGTCCACCAATTTTCAGATATTATGATATTCACAAACCAGTTACTCTTTCTTGTCATGCTTCAAAGTTTTTTTCATAGGTTCATAGGTTGGTACTAGGCTGTCAGCCCTAGGGCCTATACAAGCCTAGCCATAACAATTCCCTGGCTATTTCTTCCCACAGTATTTACTTCCTTGGACCCCTGTCTATCAGTCATTCTTCAAGAGAGTAGACCAGTAGTATGCAGTATGCTTAGATAGAGAAAGACTTATTGGCAATTGTGTTTGCATGTTTGAAGCTCCATGATTATATTTATGGCAAACCTATCCAGATTGAAACTGACCACCGACCTCTAGTCACTGTTTTGAGAAAGCCTATGCATACAGCTGCTGACAGGTTACAATGCATTGTATTGAAACTGCAAAAGTATAATTTCAATCTTGTTTACACAAAAGACAAACGTCTTTATCTTGCTGATACTTTATCCAGATTGCCCAGAAATACCACTGAACAGCATGAAAATGAAAAACTTGATTTTGAAGTCATGGAAGTGAGAAATTTTTCTTCCATACATCTTGATGAGCTTAGAAAACACACAGCTTCAGATCCAATTCTTCAGAAGCTCAACCACTTTATAAGTCAAGGATAGCCGTCAAAGCAATCCTATTTAGCAGTAGAAGTGCAATCATATTTTCCTTACAGAGATGAGATTTTGTCTGACAATGCTTCATCATCAAAGGTCCAAAAATGATTGTTCCAAAATCCTTGCAAGAGTACATTACTATCTTGGATAGTGGCCACCAAGGAACTGATTCTACCAAAAGAAGGGCACAAGACTAGTATTTTGGCCTTCTATGTCAAGGGACATTGAGAGAGTACTTTCATCTTGTTCTGTATGTAATAGTACAAAGCCGCATCAACAGAAAGAACCACTTCAACTAAACCAGATTCCTGAACTACCTTGATCAACAATAGCTACAGACATTTACGAGTGGAATGGTCAACATTACTTGGTGTTAATAGACTCTTATCCAAAATGGTTCGAGATTGACCTGCTTTCTAATCTAGTGTCCAGTATGGTCATTACTAAGATGAGGCGTCATTTTGTAGTCCATGGTAGTCCACACAAAGTTATTTCTGACAGTAGTACACAATTTACAAGCCAGCGGTTCAAGAAATTTGCTGAAGAGTGGGACTTTATTCATGTTACAAGTAACCCTGACTACCCACAGTCAAATGGTTTGGCAGAACATGCAGTTCAAAGTGCAAAACAATTACTAGAGAAGTTGAAACGAGACAATAGCGATGCTTTCCTGAATTTCTTGAATCTCATAAATATTCCTCATGATAAACATCTTGGTTCAGCTGCACAGAGACTTCTGTCTAGACAAACCAGAACCACATTACCAATCAGCAATAATCTATTGGTTTCATGTGTTAAGAACAAAAAAATCAGTGAAAGCTCATCTGTTAAAGAAGCACTTATTCCAGAAGTCCGATTATGACAAGTCCAGCAAACTGCTCAATCCATTACAAGAAGGGGAAATAGTAAGGGTGCAAATGTCCAAACGTTTTGATCAGATTGGAGTTATGAAAAGTGTTTGTCCATAGCCGAGATCATACATTGTGGAATCATAAGGAGTAGAATTAAGGCGGAATCAGAAACATTTTGTAACAGTGTCTGACTCTGTATTGCAGCATCTTGTATGTGAGAAAGACTCTAGATCTCAGAGTAATTTATCCAATATTCCAGTTCCATAGGACATTTCATTAAATATCGCTGTTCCTAAGAAGAATCCCGAAACTCCTGAAGCAAGTTGTTCACCAATGACTGTCCCTGTTGCTAAAGCCAGTTCTAATTGCGATATCACTAGATCAGCTCGCATTTCCAGACCATGTTCCAGATACACGGCAACTTGGACATGAACGTTATGTTTATTTCTTAGTGTCTGTATAATTGCATGTCTTATTCAAGTGTCATTTTATTGTAGTGTATTGTATTATATCTGGAGCATTTCCCCCCCGGGCCTCCGCTGAAAACAGGCTCTGTGGAACCTAGTCGGACTTTCCCAGTCAACAAATGATAAATAAATAAAAATAAATGAATAAAAATAAATAAATAGTTAATTCATTAAAGTGGGAGGATGTATATCAGCATGTATGTATAACTTTAAGAAGCTTTCGATGGGCTTGCACAAGTGTATAAATACTGAGCATGTGTGAGCCTGACTGCCATTTTGTAGTAAGCTGTTGAAGTATAAGCATGCATGTCTGTGTAGTCTGTCAGTTAACCAGTGTATATTTTGTACTGCTGTTATCCATCTTAATGTGTTTCTATGTAATAAAGTATATAAATGAACTACTCCACCTGTTTGTCTTCAATTATAAACCAAGATGAGTGACAGGCCCCTTATCATTTGGTATCTATTTTTCTGAAGTCCAGGTGAAAATCCTATAGCTTACCAAGTTTGCTGATGACTGCAAACTGGGTGCAATCATCAAATCCACCAAAGATGTCAACATACTATAAAATGGGTTTAGACAGACACATGACTGGTGTCAAAACCACGGACTTAAACCAAACACAAAAATGCATTATCAAGCCTTTCAGCAAAGAAGAAACCCCTGCTAATTATAGCATTAATAATATCCCCCTAAGTTCAAATCCAGTGGTGAAAGATTTAGGAATACAAGTTGATAGTAACCTTAATTTTGATCATCAGGCATTCACAGTAGTAAGAAAGGCCTTCTACACTGCACACCTCATAAGCAAGGGTATAGCATCCAAGGCTAAGGAGGGTATAACTCCCCTGTACTCTGCTTTCATCAGAATAATAATAGAGTACAATGCTCCCTTCTGTGTGTACTTCACCAGACATCTGCAGCAACTGGAGAGACCTCAGAGGTTTCTCACCAAGAAAATTCAGGGCCTACAACACATGACCTTCATGGACAGATTAAAGGTGCTTTCAGTTTACTCAGTATCGTATAGACTGCTTAGAGGTGACTTGTACCTGATCTACAGAGCAGTCTCAGACGCTGCCTTGATGAAGCTGCTGCACATCCACAAATTCAATGGGACATGTTTCACTTGCTCTAGGGATCTTTACCTAGCCTGCTATATTAACAGAACATACTGAAGAGACAGATATGTATCCCATAGGTTGCTACTCCTCTAAAACAACTGCCAATTCATGTAAAACAGAGCTCCACAATGACCCTATTAAGTGTAACCTGGAGGGTTGGATGGGAACCCATAAAATTACACAGGGGGTTTCACCTTAGACAGGGTCAGCCGGTGCTGATTTTAGATTTGCATGCAAACATAGACTATACATATTGATCCATAAGGGAACAAGGAGATAACATTACAGGCTTGTAGAGGCCTTAGGGCCAATACCCTAGTAACCTCCTATGCTCCTATGATGCTATGATATATATATATATATATATATATATATATATATATATATATATATATATATGTGTATAGAAAATATGTGTGTGTGTGTGTGTGTGTGTGTGTGTGTGTGTGTGTGTGTGTGTGTGTGTGTGTGTGTGTGTGTGTGAGTGCGTGTGTTTATATGTATATCTATATATATATATATATATATATATATATATAGAGAGAGAGAGAGAGAGAGAGAGATAAATATATAGATATAGATGTATATAGATAGAGCTATAGATATATAGGTTCATAGGTTCATAGGTTCATACTAGGCTATCTGCCCAAGGGCATTTATAAGCCTAGCCCATAGTTATGTGGCTTTCGCCACCCCTTTAGTTTGAATAAAAACTATGCCTATCATTTTGCTGTGCCTCTGTCAAGCAGTGACACTGAAGTAATCCCTGGGGTATATCTGCAATCTCCCATCCATTGGTCAAGATTCCTCTTGAACAAGGCCAGAGAGGTGCTCTGCCTCACATGTACCAGGATTTTGTTCCACAGCATAGGAGTCTCTGGGTGATGAATCTGTCCCTCCAGCATGTTCTATTTATAACCGTGTCAAGGTTTAAGTCTCCCGCCCTTGTGGTTCTGAGGGATCTAGATTTTTTCAGGTGAAGCATATTCATCAAATCTGGGTTTGACATGGCCTTATATGTCAGGCACAGGTCACCTCTGAGCAAGCGGTATGAGACTGAATAGAGCTGGAGTTCTTTCACTCGGGCAGCATAAGACATATTTTTGAGACCCTTTATCCTTTTGGTGAGGAACTTTTGGGGCCTTTCAAGCTGCAGCAGGTGTCTGGTCAGATACATTCCGAACGGGGCATTGTACTCAATCATAGGTCTAATGAGTGATGAGTACAGGGGGACGATGACCTCCCTTGATCTAGATGTGAATCCCTTCATGATCAGGTGGGCGATATAGAAGGTTTTCCTAACTACTTTAGCAACATGAGTGTCAAGCGAAGGCTAGTGTCAAGTTGGGTCGCCAGATCCGTGATGATATTTTCTGTGCTCAGTGGATTGCCATCTATATGGTAGCTAGGGGTAACCTTGTTTTTCGAAGGGTATGACTATGCATTTTTGGCGTTTAACTTCAGGCCATGGCTCTGGCACCAGTTATCCGTTTCTGTGAGGCCCTTCTGGAGGATATCTGTGTCAGATGTGTTTTCGACTATGGCGCCCAGTTTGCAGTCGTCTGCAAACTTTGTCAGCCATAACCCTCCTGTGTTTGCTTGTACTTCAGAAAAGTAGATGCCGAACAAGAGTGGACCCAGGACTGAGCCCTGTGGGACACCACTTGTGACAGGCTTTGAGTCTGACATGGCTCCAGCAACTCTGACCCTGTGGGTTCTGTCACTTAGCCAGTTTGCAACCCATCTTGTGATGTATGGGTTTACATTCAAGCTGATGAGTTTTTCGATGATACCTGAGTGGGGTATTGTGTCGAAGGCCTTTGCCAGGTCAAGGTAGGCTGTATGGACTGCCTTTCCCTCATCAATGGCCTTGGTGACAGTCTCGAAAAAGTCAACCAAGTTTAAGAGGCAGGATCTGCCTTTGACAAAGCCAAACTGGGTTGGATCCAAAGTCTGCAAGTCTCCTATGTCTTTATTTATGAGTTCCATTATGATCCTCTCCATGGCTTTGCAGATAAGGCTTGTCAAGCTAATGGGGCGGTAATTTCCAGGGTCTGTGGAGGCACCGCCCTTATGAAGTGGGACCACAGTGCGTCGCCACTCCTTGAGTACGTATCCTGAGGTGAGGCTAAGATTAAACAGCTGTCCTAACTGTGGGTTTAATTCCTCGTTGAGTTCGTGAAGCACACAGCCGGGGACACCATCCGGTCCCATGGATGCTGTGTTTTTTGCCTTAGTGAGGGCAGTTCTCACCTGGGCGTTGGAGATGTTTGGGGGGCTACAATCCTCTGGAATAGATATCTCTCCTTTTGGGGGGGAGGGGGGGGGAGAAGTATGCATATATATCTGTAGAGAGCAAGAGACAGAGATAGATATATGAGTATCTTGTGGAATATCGAACAACTCTATAGCAAATTTAAAGTGATCAAAATATGGAAAATTAAAATTAATTTTTTTGTAGGGGACAAGGTCTCCTGTGCCCCCCAAATCCTTAGATGCATCCCTTACACTCCTTGCTAATAATATATACTAAATCTCAAGAATGCACAATAGTAGGTAAAGACAAATTCCCTTACCCCACTCCAATTCGATTCCATACAAAGGGCTGCCAGCAAAAACTCCTTCTGAAAGAATATTTGCTCATATGTGCATTCACCTTTTTTAACAACAGAAAAAAAACATTTGCCCATTTGACTGTTTTCTTTTTCAAGTAGTAACTAAATATATATATATATATATATACATATATATATATATATATATATATATATATTTATGTATATATATATATATATATATATATATATATATATATATATATATATATATATATATATATATATATCTATATACACACACCATATTTCTTTCTAAATAAGACCTAACCAGAGAGTAAGGCCTAGCATGTTTTTTTTTTTTTCCAGGGTGTTCATGATATAAGCCCTACACCAAAAATAAGCCCCAGTTCCGATTCTTACTGTAACCCTAATCATCACCCACACTTGACGGTTGAAATCTGTGGTCCATAAACCAATGCAGGTGTACTTTGATCGGTCAAAGCACAATGCATGTGTACTTTGATCGGTCAAAGCACAGACAACACGCGGGAAGCGCAATCTCATGGTAATGAGCAGCTGTGGTAGTGTCTTCTCTTCATAACCGGCGCCATTTTGTGTTGCCACTCCGGTCCCGTAAGTCTTCACTTAACCCCCCCTCCAGACAAGATGAGTGCAAAAAGAAAGAGTTATTCCATTGAGTACAAGAAAGGAATCGTGGAGGACTCCCGTGGAAAGAACCTGATGACTTTCTGTAAAGAGAAGAAGTTAGATCTCCGAATGGTCTAAAAATGGTGAGCAGCATACGTTAACCTCAGTCAACAGGCTGATGAGGGAAATGCTAAGAAGTGTCGATCAGGTCAGCAACCATTATTTCCTGAGCTTGAAGAAATCATCTGTGTCTGGATTGCTAACAGGAGAGCAAAGGCTTTGGTTGTGAGCAGGGCTGATATTCAAGCATTTGCTCTTGCAATAGCACCACAGTTAGAAATATCCCCAGAAGAATTCAAAGCATCACAATATTGGCTGGATGGCTTCCTTCAGTGATATGAACTTTCTCTAAGAACATCAACAGCACTGTTCAAGCTGGAAGACACTGAAGTTATTAAACATGCACTTGCGTTCAAGTCCTTTGTTGATGATATTGACTTTTCTAAATATCAACTCTCCAACATGATTGCTGTGGAAGAAACTGCAGTGTTTATGGGCCAAGTATCTCAAACAACAATTGATCAGAGGGGTGCCTCGTCAAGCTACATTCCCTCCACTGGTTACGAGAGTGTACATGTTACCTGTATTTTGGCAATTCATCTAGATGGAAAGAAAACCCCATCTCTAATCATTAATAATGGCAAGAAAGATAAGATTGAATGTATTTCAGGCATTTACATTTTTGAAACTGAAAAAGCCTGGTGCACACAAGCAGTTATAAGGAAGTGGGTTGATGTAATGCTGCCACTTGTTTTGTGAAGTAGAGAAAGAGGTCTGCTAGTCTGGGATTCAGCCAGCACTCACTGCGCTAAAGAAATTAAGAAATTCCTATCACGGAGGAGAATAGATCAAATAATGATTCCCGTAGGAATGACTGCCTATCTCCAGATTCTTGATATTACAATAAACAAGCCATTCAAGGACCATTTGCACATGGAACTCAATGACTACATTGAAAATATAATGGAGAGAAATCAGCATGGAAACTTTGTGAAGCCTAGCCTGCAAGAGGTCATGTCTTGGATGAAAAATGCATGGGATAAAATCACTGACAGCTGTGTTGCCAATGCACTACAAGCAGGCTACTTGGACAAGCAATGCTTATTTAAGGAGAGCTCAATTGCTAGGCATGACAGACTGGGGCCAATGGTGCTACAAGAAATGGAGTCACAAGAAATTCAGGCCGAAATTCGGGGATTGGACACTTATGACAATGATCCAGAAGAAGATGACATGACTGTATTTGAATAACTGTGAAAGCCAAGGTGCAGATATTCTGGAGTTGAAATGTTTGTTGCAATGTTTATGTAGAATTCTCACGTGCCAACCCATTATTAGAACTGTTGTACAATACTAGAAAAGTACAAAATAAATGTCAATTTGTGTATATGAATAAATATTGATTTTTGTACATAAAGAAATGTCGATTTGTGTTCATTAATTAATTTCAATTTTTGTACATGAATAACTGAATAAAGGTAGATTGTTGTACGCTGCAGGTAAATAAGACATTCTCTGATAATAAGCCCTAATGCACATTTCGCCGGGAGAAAGAATATAAGACCCGGTCTTATTTTTGGGGAAATACGGTATATATATATATATATATATATATATATATATATATATATATATATATATATATATATATATGTGTGTGTGTGTGTGTATGTATATATATATATATATATATATATATATATATATATATATATATATATATATATATATATATATATATATGGGTACGTATCGCTTCACCTAAAACTCATTTCACTGACAAGTAGTACAATAAGGCAAGTCAATGGTATATGTCCTTTTCCCGACTGTAGCGTGATCTTGGTGTTAGTATAGATTTGGTCTTGTTGAATTGAGTTTAGGTGAAATGAGTTTTATGCCAAGTGATACGTACCTATATATATATATATATATATATATATATATATATATATATATATATATATATATCACTATATACTATATACATAAATATATATTTATATATATATATATATATATATATATATATATATATATATATATATATATAAATATATATATATATATATATATATATATACATATATATGTATATATATGTATGTATGTATAATATAGCTAAAGATGTATACATATGCTGCAATGCAATGTCTATGTTTTTGTTCACAACTAGCAAAGCTAGTCTCCCATTCAGGATCCCTGAAATATGGATTTCTTTGTTTCTTTTCCTGCCACTTTACACCCACTAATGAAGTTTTCTTCTCACCATCTTGTTGTGTCTGCAGTGCAGCTGCTACTGATGTAAGGATTTCATTGGACTACACTTAGTGCAACACTGTCAACAATACAGCCCCACATGGCCTGTGATGGTGCTATCTGCTTTGCAACTTAATTTAGAACAGTTCTTTACACTGACATATGTTCTTACATATAAAAAATGCAGATGAACAACTGCATAGCAGGATTTTGCAGCTGGTACTTTTTTGTTTTACTTTGGACTATCGTAGTGTATTGTTTTCATACATTAAATTTAGGAGTTGGTCTATTGCATTCTCTTCTACCGTTTTTGATAGAGCTTTAAAATCTACCGGTATTTGGACAGTTTGACTTGGAAACATACTCCTTGGGATTTAGAAAGGGCTACCTCAATGGGAAAGCCCTAGTCTGGCATATTTCTGCTTGACATTAAGCTTTTGTGATTCCAGAGACTTCACTACCGTAGAGGTTCTCCCCTTGAGGCAGCCTCAGTGAGGGGGTGGGGGAGTTGTGGGCATAGCTGCATGATAATATGGCATTCAAGGGAAGTGGTTAATGTTAATTAACCATGTGCTTTTCCATAGATGTGTCAGTAGCTGCACATTTGTTCAGTCAAGTAATATTATATTCTAGGAGGAAAAAGTGATAGCTGTAAAAACAGGGCAGTCATCTATTCACTCCTATGACAGCACTCATGATTTAAATGCATGAGGGAGTGTGTATGTGTGTCTGTCTGGTCACACTAAAGGAGTTAAGCAGGGAATCATTTGTCTGTATGTATGTATGTTGGAGCATACATTTGGGTGCATGGATGAGTGTTTCTGTGAGTCTGATCTACAGTGGGGGGACTTGTTTGTTAATGTGTGAATGTGTGTGTGTGTGTGTGTGTGTGTGTGTGTGTGTGTGTGTGTGTGTGTGTGTGTGTGTGTGTGTGTGTGTGTGTAGGAGATTCCTTGCCACCATGATGCATGGGGACACTAGGGAGAACACTAGCATGGTCAGATATAACAACACTAGTATGAGATTCGGAGACATGTTAATGAGCTGATAATGAGGTCTTTCTTATTGTAGCCAAAGCCTTTGCTGTATCATGTTTTCTTACCATTTTGCTAATTGACCAGTCTGCATTGGGCAATTAGCCTGGGTGATGAGCCTGTTTCTAACCATGGGAAATGTTAAATTTTACATAAGTCATTAGGATGAATGTTGACACAAAATAATGAAAGTCTACACATTTTGTTTATCAGTTTTCTTTTTTATTAAATGATGGACCATGAATTTTCTTTACAAATGTAAAACAACACACATTGTATGGAATTAGTGAATCATGCAAAATCAAAAAATATCCAGTTTAAATTATTTTTGATTATATCTTAGACTGTACTCCCTGTTGAAATGCGGGCACTTGAAATGCAGAGTACCGATAAAGTGGAAAAAAGATTGAAAAAAAACGGGAAAAGAGCAAATCCTGAAGATTGCTGTTTTTCCTTCAAACTTTTTTTTTTTTTTTTGCAGGGGGGCTAGCCCCCCCCCCCCCGAACTATTATATACCAAGTCCGAGATCAGCATACCTCAAAGAAAAGGGAATATTCCAGGAAATGGCTACCTTGCACTTATAAGCAAGTCTATTTTTCGGCCATTCAGTCTCTGTTTTGAGACTCATTACAGCGGATCCTGCTATTTCAAGTACTTGACCTTAAACCCTTAGACTGACTTACTTTTTCTTATATGCTTATTATATTTAAGTGTCTTTTATTTTATTTATTTTACACATGTTAAAACAAATAACAGTTTCATAATGCAGTAATAAAACAGTCAGTGGTACAGTTTTTCAAAAATGAATGCATTTAAACTTGAAACTTATTCATCTTATAGCTCTCAGATGGTGCCTTGATGAAGGCTGGTACTAGAAATCAGCCATGGAACTATAATTAGTATGAGATTTTTACATTTAAGTCAGCAATGCATTGCATCAAATCTTGCTAGTTGCATTTTTTGGAAGCCATTAGAAAGAAACAGAAATGGAGTAGCAGGGTCGCATTTTGTACCTCTGACATTCTACCTAAACCCATAATAACTGAAGGATATTATTTTGGTGCTTACTCCTCATCTTGTCATTTGTAGATTGGCTTTTTTGGGGGGGAGGGGAGTTAATGGGGGGTGATAGCTTCATATCTTTACAATTTTAATAATAGCTTAAAAATAATAAAACTGCTCTGTCTATGCATGTGCACATTTCTGTACAATACGGGCAGATAGTATACATAATTAAATTAATCTGACAAGTAAGTCTGAGAAAATGTTTAACCATTTTTTTTTTTGTTTCTTTTTCTTCAGCCCCACCCCCACTTTTAAGCACTCATAAGCAAACTTTAAGCTGTGCATTTCCTAAACAAGGCTGCCAGAATCCTGTCCTCTGGCTTAACTAAGCTCACTGAACCCTCTGTAGCTTTGACTGTATTTGACTAAAAAGCAGAATGAATAAGGAATGACATTCCGGCAGCCAGGAGACGATAGCTCCTTTTCACTAGGCTTGCATGACAGGGTTCCTGAATTTCAATAGAGATTTGGCCCTCCATTCAGCTAGCTTCAACTATTAGAAAAAAAAGGGGGAAAATAATGCTGCACGTCGGTCTGAATGATGATTGGTTCCTGCATGTTGATCTTGCCGAGAGCTCAGTTTAATTCACTTAGACTTTGCTGTGTCCTATGGTGGGAAATTGTTTAGCAACTTTTGTCTCCAGTTGGATCACACAGCGTACTAGCAGAAGTAAGTAATAAATGCACTTTATGAATAATTTCTTTTCTTTTGAAAGCAACAAAAGAACATTTTTTTCAGAATTGTCCTGCATGTTACTTTATACTGCACCTGTGAGTTTTGATGATACAATAATGAAACCAGATAGTATGCTTTTTGTCTTTTTTTTCTGCCTGTTTTGTACATTTCTATATGCATTTCAGTAATTGCCCCAAAAAATGTTCTGTCTCTTGTTTACACCCAAAAACTGCCTGTTCTAAAGCTATCTGAACATATATACACACATACATATACACAAGTTTAAGTTAGATAAAATACCCACACTGATGCATGAAATATTTGAGACCCTCTCTAATAGTGCAGCTGTCTCCCTTTACAGGTATCTATGTGTGCTTGAACAAGTTTATTTTTATTTTCCTATTTTTCTACCCATATTTTTTAATTTTGTATTTTAAATTTCCTGTCTGTTCACTAGAAAATATTATCTGAAAGAAACTAAAGAGGCTGTTTCATAGAAAAATGCAGACCTCAGAGCCTCAGCTTATGTGACACATTTTGCTCTCATTTAGACAACATGAAGGTAGATTAGTTACTGCATTTCTCCTCACGGTCTTTGCAG
Source organism: Protopterus annectens (assembly GCF_019279795.1). Taxonomy (NCBI): domain Eukaryota; kingdom Metazoa; phylum Chordata; order Ceratodontiformes; family Protopteridae; genus Protopterus; species Protopterus annectens. Next base: position 299,375,415 of record NC_056740.1, read on the forward strand.
TTTTCCAATGAGTTCATCTAAATGCTCACTAACAACATATTTGTTATTATTATTGGGTAAGAGACACCTTAAAGGACTGGCACAGTCATAGAACAAACAGAAGATAACCCAGTGCAAAATCTCTCGCTATGATTTACAGAACTTTGGCTGGGTGACCTAAATATAATGAATTAATGGTGTAAAAAAATGAATGTCATCAAACAGAATAGTGTTGCAAGATTGAAGATGGCCACTGATTCTATTATCTGCAAACCTTCCGAACCAGCTACTAGTAAACAAATTTCAGAAAAGTGAATGATTCCAGAACTTTAACCCTCATAGCTCCTTTCCATGTCTCTCTGATATATGTAATGGTTACACTGATGTGTGCGTGTGTGTGTGTGTGTGTGTGTGTGTGTGTGTGTGTGTGTGTGTGTGTGTGTGTGTGTGTGTGTGTATATTAGGCAGAGGCCAGAGTGTAAACATTTTTTTACGACAAAACATCTAACAGGCTTTAACAGTGCTCCTTTCAGTTAATTCCAGCAACATTCAGTGAGAACTCGGTTCTTTATTGTCATGACATATCAAACACATAAATGGTTTTACATGCCACTTCTAGAACTTAACTAAACCTTCAACATCAAAATGGACAGGCAATTTAAGATATTTATACTATGCTTCTGGGTGGGTTTGATAGTTGAATTTCTGTTTGCTTATGGTCATAGTTCTTGCATAATATTTCAACACAGTTATGACGTGACTGCCAAAGGATCTCTTTCAGCAATAGTGCATCCGACTTACATAAATTAAGATGTCTGCTACGTTGTTGGATGTGTAAAAAATATTTTTTTTATTATATAAAACTATTGCTGAATTATTTAAGTTCTCAAACGTTTAGCATCAAATGAAGATGTAAAAAATTTCCACTTTATGAATACCAAAGGGAGTTTCGAACTCAGGCTTTAGTTTTCCAAGTTATAGTGAGCAAAATATAAAACATAACATAGGAAAAAGTAAACAAATGCATGCCAATACATCAGTGTGGGACACAGAAGCAAAATACAACTGGATTGAAAATATGTATTGTAAAAGGAAAATAAATAAAAAAAAATTTTGATTTGAGGTTTTCTTGAAAAAACTTGCATATGAAATTAAATGTATTTTAGTATTAAAATTTTATTGGGCTTTTGTTAGATTGTTTCTAAGAAAATAGATCTGTTTATACATTTGAAAGTATAATTGTTGTCTATCTCAGTGTGTTAGGAGATATTGATAACCATAATGCTATGTATCAGGGAATACATTTACTAATATTAGATTTAAAGATTCATAATGTTCAACATGGAAAAAACATTTATCTATTTATTGTAAACAAACCATTTATTTACAAACACTTTAAATGAAACTTCACAAATATCAGTAGGCAAATACTAAGTGAAGAAACCCTTAGTTCTGCTAAAGTCTGAGAGGACTGCAGGCAAGGGGAAAGTACAATGCTCAGAGCAGCTTTATTGGTAAGAAAATGTCTTTATTTTATTCTATTCTATTCTGTTTTAGCATTGTGCTTGACTTCTTTCTTATTTTTTTTCAAAGCATGTATATGTATTGATTCAGTGAATTGTTCCCTGTCATGTTCCAGGCATTAACGCTCCCAAATTAGAGCACTGCTTAGGACACTCATATCAGGCTGCAGGTAAAAGTAATGTTCCCTTTTGCAGCTTCTATTAGCTACCCTGTTTTGCTTTGTTTCTAGGCCACACTAATGCAGAAATAAAAGAGAGGTACTAAAATTGCAGTCTTTTTTATCAGTGCTGTATTGCATTTCTGTATTCTGACTCAAAGATCCCAGGTCAGGTGTCTTTAGTCATTTAGTGCATCTCATCTCTTATTTGCAACTTGAACTTGGTAAAGACACTTGCTACTCAGACACATAAAGCTCTTTGCTTTTCTTTTTAAGGCGCTGCAAGCAGATACAGCAAACCCACCAATTTCCAGGTTGAATGATTTCCGCAGCAGTATTTGCACCCTGTGGGTAGTTTCTTTGTCATACCCTGAGCCGAAGGATTATCAAACTCTTTTAAACTGGCTGTTATTGTTTCAGCTCTGTCTAGGGCAGGCCACATTTTCTGTTGAGCTGTCTACTTCAGAGTCTGTCAGATTTATTTGTTCATGACTTTTGCCAGGCAAATTAAGTTCTGCCTTTCAACTGAGCTGGTCTATGCTAGTTCCTGTGGGAGGTAAAAAAAAAAAAAAACAGTGCAGTTAAAAATAAAGTGGTTGGGCCCAGTAATTTAGCAGTTACATAATTAAGATAGTATAAAGTGTCGCATACAAAAAAAATTTTGTGGTTCAGCCACAAGAATTGTGGTATTTAATGACCATGGCTGACTGTACTAATTGCCACTACTTAAGGATCTGCTAGAGAAAGTAATAAAGTGATACACCAGTTGCAGCTGCTTGATATGGTTAACTTTTCTGTTTCCTAATACTCATACTGTTTTCTGTTTTTTTTTTTTCTTTTTGAACTGTACACCAGACTTGGATATTTTATGTGAATTACATAGGTCTAATTGTGTAGAATCAGAGCTGTATTGTGTAGTTCTAAAAATGTGGAATGAATTTCCTTAATGCATTTCATTTCTTTCATTTAAAAGTTCAAAACAGTGGAATGCCCTTATTTGTGTTATTTATTTATTATTTTGTTTACTGGGAAAGTCCAACTGGGATGGAGCCTATTTTCAGCAGAGGCCTAGAGAGAATTGCTCCAGACATATGCCTATGGAATGTAGGTTGAAACCCACATGAATACAGGGAAGATGTGCAGACTCTGCACAGAAGGCACCCCATCTGAAAATCGAACCCGAAAACCTCTTGCTGTGAGGTAACAATGCTAACTGCTGCACCACTGCACTGTCCAGTATGCATATAGAATTCATGGTTTTGTTGATATATAGCACCAGTGAATTCATTAAACAAAGATTGGGCAAATATACTAAGTGGGATCAAATACAAAGATTAGCCAAATCTGTTCATTTTCTGAAAACATTTCCAAAGTGGCAATACAATCAAGTCTGGGATATGAATCCTAAACTTTAAATTTAAATTTCAGAATGATATTAATATTCTGTGTCAACAATGGGAAGTCATGTTAATTCCTAATTTACAACATGCCATTTTTGCAGTTGTCATTGTCTAAACTTAGTTACGACAAATTTCAAAAATACATGATGTAGCACATTAGTGAAAGTCTTGTGTATTAATTGACATTAAAGCTCAGATTATGGTTTATGCATCAGAAAAAATCCAGTGCAGAGTAAAATATATCATGAAAGTCTGTTTAAGTGCTTCATGAGGAGAAAGGCCAAATAAATGTAGGACATGTACAGTTCAAATGTCCACAGAGACAGTGTGGGGAGAGTTACCCATGAAAGGTAACATTGTGGTAGTGGTAGATGGACTTAAAACTGCAAATGTTCCAGATTGTCACAAGGGCCTGTACCTTATCCAGGTAGAGCAGAAGGAAACTAATGCAAAAAAGAGTGCTACATCACTTATAATTCTTCTTAAGCCTACAGTTGTTAGCGAGGGTATTACTTGCCTGGGCACTCCATGCCTATTAGGCCAAGAGTGGGATATGTTTAAGTACAATTGGTGAGGGTTCACTTGGAATGATAAAGGGCAGGGTAGGCAATCAGTTGGCAATGTTTAGTGATATCGCTGCTGCCCACGATATTAAAGCGTAAAACACATGAACACAGTTGAGTAAAAGCAAAAACCTTTATCAAACACAGAGCTTTTGGGATAACTCCCTTCTTCAATGATTAACATAAGGCACAATTAAAATTAATTTTAAATACACCCTCAACACGTCACATGGCCTGCAGCCAAAGTCATGTGACCAACCACATCAGCATATAAAACAGTTATGTTACATATTTAACTACTTATTTAACAACCTAGTGTACCTAACCTATACATTATATCAACTATAAATAATGCATAATGTTACAAATGCCCTCCATCCGAAAGCTCTGTCTTTGATAAAGGTTTTTGCTTTTACTCAACTGTGTTCGTGTGCTTTACGCTTTAATGTTTAGTGATATCCCAGATAATGTTCTAATAGGTAACGACTTTGATGACTCATTACCTTTGTACATTTATTTATGTACAACAAAGCACGGAGACAATCATGTTGGGAAGGGAAAGTAGCAAGATGGTGATCCACTCAGTAACCCCACATCCAGTGGTGGCTGATTATGTAGCCACTACATGAAAAGAGATAGTGGCAACAAGCCTAAATTTGAGCCACACCTGCCAAAAGGTACTGGGCTTAATTCAGAATGGATTACTTCAAGGGAAGGAATAAGTGGTAGTAGCAAACCTGAATATGAGACACAGTGGTCAAAAAATAATAAATGTCCATGGAAGAGGAACAGGGAGGATCACTAAGACAGAAAGAACTGAAACGGGCACAGTTGTTAGATCCCAGCTTACAATACTTGAGAAGTTAACAAAAGAGACTCCTAATTCTCAAAGATAGGCGGAGTCTGCTTAGTGGAGTAAGGGGTTACTGTACATTGAATGGACTACTGAAAGGGGCTACAGGTACAATTGATGCAGCAATTAGGATTCCCAAAACCGTTCCATTTGGTACCTTGCCATAGCCATCACATTCCTTTTCAAGTTGTTTGGATATAAAACAAACAAAATTGAAGCTTAAGTAGAATTTCTATATGCCTGGAATTACAAATGATGGTGAGAAGTTACCACAAGACCAAAGTGGACAAGGCAGGATACAAAGCTAAGGTTAAGTTGGAGCCACTGCTTGTTACTGAGGAACCATTTCAGAGGGTAGCCATAGATATTCTGGGCTGGTAGTGCCCCAAGCTCCATGGGTAAGAGGTATAGTTTTGTGGTGGCAAGCTATGCTAATAGATACACTTATCAGTGGCTTTTTTATCTTTTGAGACATAAAAGCTGGCAAATATTCTGTTAGAAAGTTTCATTAGGGTGATTTTCAAAGGCTATAACTTCATGTCATGTGCCCAAATGTCACACCTTATGACATGTTTGTAGAACTTGTTTGGTTATTCAGTTAAAAGCTACTCACTATCATCCACCAATAAATAGTGTGGTGGAGAGGTTCAATTCTACAATTTCTACAATTTCTGGGTGATCTTAGGGACATCATGGGATTGGCACATGAGAACTTAGTACATAATAGCGCTGTACAAAAGGTAATGGCACCTATACCTTTTCAAAAAAATAAATTACAGGTGGTATGAAGGGTCCCTTTCACACTGTGAGAAAGGCAAGTGATATCCATTATGTGGTCAATTTGCCGTGCAAGAGGCAGAAACTCAAACTTTACAATGTAAATATAATGAAACCCCACCACAATAGAGAGACACAAGCACTTAACATATGCAATGGGTTACAAGAGGAATCAGGGGGGGTATTACAGCTCTATCAACTTAAAAATGTTCATTGTTTGTATAGAATTACTATTTTTCACTTACAATTTCATTGTAATTTTGTGGAGCTTTACTCCCCGGGCCTCCGCTGAAAAAGGGCTATCAACTCAGCTGGACAAACCCGGTCAACAGATGTAAATTAAATAATTAATTGAGGCTCACACTTATCCTCAGTGAATGAGATGACACTGGAACAACATCTATCCACTACAGTAGTCTAGGAAGTCACAGTAGCACTGCAAGTATTTTGGAACATATTCACTGTTAAGCCAAGATGCACCAAAAATAGCAGAGTATGATGTGGACCCAGAAACCTGACAGGCAAGCACGTAGGCTCCTATATGGTGCCTAAGCAAGTTATGCACACTATAAAGTTGAAACTGCATGTGATGCTGCATCTGAGGTTAATCCAGGAATCCATCAGTCACTGCATCTCAACATAGTGTTGGTGTAATGAGGGCACAAACGTCTGTGCAGACATCCCACACCAAAGTCAAATGAAGCTTTTGAAAAACTAGGTCAGGCTAAATATCTGCCCACTACTGATCTAAATAAGGGTTACTGACAAGTATCCTGTCAACTGCAGTGAGAGAATGGGTCATCATTCATTACCTAGTTTGGGTTTTATAAATTGTTAATGTTAAGTTTACTAAGGTGCTTTAATACCAAATTACAATTCAAAATAAAACAAAGTTAGCAAAAATAAAACAGTAGCAGTAGTCATAAGATATTAACCATAATCATGATATGTCAAATTAAACAAGTACATTTTTAATGCATGTGTAAAGCCAGCAAGTGTGGGTCTCTCCCAAAGCCACCTATGTAACAAATTCCACAAGTAGGGAGCCTGGTAATGAAATAAACGGAAACTATCGAAACTAAAGATTAGTTGATTCACCCATGGATCTGTTGGCAGCCCCTTAGAGGATGAACACAATACCAGCAGAGGGCGGTATGGTTCAATAAGCTCCTTCAGATAGCAGAGACCCAAGTCATGGATGGACAGATATACTAACATGACTTTTGTGAGGAAGAATGTCCCAGTGCCTCTTCAGGGGCTGGTAGACCACTTACCAGCAGGAGCTAGAGATAATTTTGTAGCTTACACAGTTGATGTTGCAGTTTTAGTAATTTCTGTCAGGAACATGTGCAACATAGGATCAAAGGATCATAGACAATTACTAGGCTATCAACCTGGAGGTCATTTTAAGCCTAGCCGTTCCATCCCAGTGTAATACCATAGAAATGCTAATCAATACAAAATATTTCATTTAATGATGACTGCCCATGTCCAGGAGGGCTGTGGACTCTATCCCCAGTAAGAATTTATGGTGCCCCATCCACTCATCCAGGTTTCTCTTGAACAGTATCATAGAGATACTCTATTTCACATGAATTGGTAGCCTGTTCCAAGGACACGGCAGTCACTGGGAGAAATCTGTCACTCCAGCATGTTCTTTTTAAGTTGCAGGCCATATTTAGGTCCCTGGAATGGGTAGCCCTAGTTCCATTTGATTTACGGATATACAGCAAGATCATTAGGTTTGGGTCTTGGGTTGCTCTGTAAGCCAGGCATAAGTATCCCCTAAGAAGTCTATAAGATATGGAGTATAGTGAAAGGGATTTTAGTAGGTCCATGCAAGGCACATGCTGGAGCCCCTTGATCTTGTTTGTTAGAAACCTCTGAGGTCTCTGTAATTGTTGCAGGTGTTTAGTATTGTATGTGCCTAATGGGGTGTTATACTCAATTATGGGCCAGATAAGTGCCGAGTATGGGGGGGGGGGGTTATAACTTCTTTTGCTCTCAAGGCAATGGCTTTACTAATCAAGTGTGTTACACAGAAAGCTTTCCTTACTACAGTAGACACATTGTGGTCAAAGTTAAGGTTGCAGTGAACTTGTAATCCCAGGTCTCATACCACTTCATGGGTACTCAGGGTATTGTTGTTGATTTGATAGTGTGAGGGTACATTGTTTGTGCCAAAGTGAATGATGATGCATTTCTTTGCATTCAGTTTGAGATCATGGCTAATACACCAGTCTTTTGTCTGCATGAGACCATCTTGGAGTGTACTGACATTATTTGGGGATTTAGTGATTGCACCTAGTTTGCAGTCGTCTGCAAACTTGGTCAGCCACAATGCCTTATTTTTGACCTGAACTTCTGAGAAATATATACCAAGCAGTAGGGGGTCCAGCACTGACCCCTGTGGCACCCCACTGGTTACAGGTCTGCTAGTTGATGTGCTGTCACCACTTTGATAATGTGTGTCTGGTTTGTAAGCCAGTTGACAACCCATCTTATAATGAAGGGGTTTACATTCAGTTTGCTAAGTTTATCTGTAACGCTTGAATGTCAGATTGTGTTGAAAGACCAAAAGTCACTGCAAGAAAGGTCCCAACAAACTGATTGTTTAATAGGAGACAGAACTGTATTGATGGGTAGGAACTGAGGTTTTGGGATAAAAGTTCAGCTTGTTTAACTATATTGTAAATCTGAAGAAGTCTTTTAGGATAAAAATGCCGGTGATCCGTTAAGGCGTTAATGTGTTGTGTATTGCGGAGCTCTGTGTTTTGGAATAAAGCCTCATAACTTGCCGTGGCCCAGCTCGTTATTGTTGGGACCATTCTTGCAATGCCTTTTGGTGTTTTAATAGTTTATTTTTGGCACTGGTTCTCTTTTTGTTTTGGTTGTAGATTGTGTTGAAAGCCTTTGCCAGGTTGAGGTATGCTGTGTGCATAGATTTGCCCTTGTCAATGGCCTTGGTTACATTTTCAAAGAAATCCACTGGATTTAACAGGCAATATCTACCCTTCACAAAGCCAAATTGGGTAGGATCCAGGGTTTGGAAGTCCCCTATGTCTTTATTTATGAGGTCCATAATGATATGTTCCATGGCCTTACAGATGAGGCTGGTCAGGTTTATGGGTCTATAATTCCCTGGGTCTGTTACTAGGTCACCTTTGTGGGGGGTAATAACTGTTGCTGTTCTGCATTCCACAGGAACAAAGCCTGTGGTTAGGCTATGACTGAAAAGAGTACTTCGTGGTGATGCTAGTTCATGTTTTAGCCTGTTTAGAAGACAGCCTGGGATGTCATCTGGTCTCAGAGAGGCTGTGTTTTTTGCCTTGGACAAGGCTTTGAGAACCTGCTCTTCAGATATGTAGGGTGAGGGTTGGAGTTTGAGGGAAGGTTTGTTGTAAGTTAGGAGGGGATAATGGAGTGAAATATTTGCCAAACCTATCCGCTAGCAGGTTTGCTATCTCTGTGGGGTCAGTGTGTGTGATACCATTGGCCACTAGTTCTGTACATGCTTGGGTCCCACCCTTTAGGCTACGTACATAGCTGTAAAAGGCCTTATGGTTATCCTTGGCTATATAAGCTAAGTTTCTCTCAAAGGAGCCCTTGGAGGATTTGACAAGTTGTCTTAGTTGCCTGTTGACGCTGAGGTGGGTGCTTTTCTGTTGCTGGGGCTTTGCTTTTGTTTTCTTAGACAGCAATTTTTTGCATTTATTGTAAAGTTTGTTGATGCTGGATGTCCACCATGCCAGCTTGTTTTTACTTGGGGCTCTGGCTTTGATTCTTTCTGGTATAGCCGAGTTTATACACTTATGTAAGTGATTGTACAGGGATTTAGTGTAAGCTTCTGTGTAGTTACCACTTCCAGCTTGGGATGGGGCTTAGAATGCATTTACACCCTCACCTAGGAGGGTATAGTTTGCCTTGCTGAAGTATTTTAGTCTAATTTCACCCTATGTGAGTTCTGGTGTTAGTGCTAGCTTGAAGATGACTGATTTGTGGTCAGTTTTAACTAATGAAGGTCCAACAGTTGAGCAGTTCATCTGTTTGACATATTGGTGAGGAACTGATCCAGAATGCTTGTTCCCCTTGTCTGAGTATGGACAATTTGTTCCAGGGCATTTGAATTAACAAAGTCAAGGAACTTTTGTGCTAGCATAGGTTTCCCAATTGATGGTGGGATAACCGAAATCCTCCATGACCAGTTTGTTCAGTAAAATTTAGATAGGGTCCAGTTTGCTCAAGTAGGGTTTATAGGCATTGTGACCAATAGTGGTGGGTCTATAACTGGCAATGACTTGAATGGAGGTCTTACCCACCATAACTTGGACCTGGAGTAACTCCATGGAGTTGTCCAGTCTAACTAGATGGGAGGTAAATTTATCTCTAATATAGATTGAAACATTGCTTCAACTGGTTTTCACACATTCATTTTGCAGTCTAAAGGTGTGGAAGGCATTGTAGTCATGCAAGGCTGAGGTACTGTCTGAGGCTTTGAACCAGGTTTCTGTGACTGCACAGAACTCTACATCTTCTAGTGACAGAAGTGCTTTCAGGAGTGCAATTTCTGTTTTAACTCATAGCATTTAGCAGAATTACAATTATTTTGTTCTGATTGGTTAACTTCACATTGGTAATGTTGTTTTCGAGACCTTGCCTAAAAAAGGCACTATGGGAGAGGCAATAGCCTTAGTCAACAGCCAAAAGCCTAGAGGTGCAAGGTGCAGACTGTCTCTGCCAAAACAGTGAGGTATGTTGACTATGGCTTCCCAGGCTGACAGGAACTGGATCCCCTTTGAATGACACCAAAAACTAAACCAATTATTAAAATCAATCATTTTTTGTTTATAGGTTCATAGGTTCATAGGTAGGTACTAGGCTATCGACCCAAGGGCCTACATAAGCCTAGCCAACAAAGTTCCCTGGCTTATGCCACCCAAGAAAGTTATTTTCCTGTGCCACTGTCGAGCAGAGACACAGAAGTGATCCCCGGGGTGTATTTCCTATTTCCCATCCACTCATCAAGAGTGCTAATGAAGAACTTTGCTTGACATAGATGGGTAGCCTGTTCCAGAGTATGGGAAGTCTCTGGGATAGGAATCTATCCCTCCAGCATGTCCTGTTTATTGTGGTGACAAGGTTTAGGTCCCTAGAGCGTGTAGCTCAGAGGGATTGGGATTTCTTTAGGTGTAGCATGTCCAACAGCTCTGGGTTTGACACAGCTTTATATGTTAGGCAGAGATCACCTTGGAGTAGGCAATATGCTACGGAGTAAAGCTGGAGTTTTTTGAGATGGTCAGTGTAGGGCATTTGTTTGAGTCCAGTAATCCTCTTTGTGAGGTACTTCTATGGCCTTTCCAGCTGCTGCAGATGTCTTGTGAGGTACATTCCAAAAGGGGCGTTGTACTCTATAATGGGTCTAATGAGTATCGAGTAGAGGGGAACGATGACCTCTTTTTTCCTGGATGAGAACCCTTTTATGATGAGATGTGCCATATAGAAGGACTTCCTGACTACTGTGGCGATGTCACTATCAAAGGAGAGACTACTGTCCACCCGGGTCCCAAGGTTTCTTATCACGCATTCGGTGTTAAGTAGATTGCTGCCTATGTGGTAGTTCATAGGTACAGAGTTTTTAACAAAGGGGATGACACTGCACTTTTTGACATTGAGCTTGAAGCCATGGCTCTGACACCAGGCATCTGTCTCAGAGAGGCCCTTCTGTAGGATGTTCACATCATTTGGGGACTTGACTATGGCTCCTAGTTTGCAGTCATCTGCGAACTTCATTAGCCAGAGGCCTTCTGTGTTAGCCTGTACTTCAGAGAAGTAGATACCAAACAGGAGTGGTCCCAGGATGGAACCCTGTGGTACTCCACTTGTCACTGGTTTGAGGTCAGATTTGGAGTCTGCAACTTTTACAGTGTGGGTTCTGTCAGTGAGCCAGTTGGCAACCCATCTTGTGATGTAGGGATTTATGCCTAGTTTATTGAGTTTAGCTATAATTTTTATACTATGACATCATTCTAGGTGAGGTTAGTATGCTGCTCAAGGCTAGGGAAATACTTGCCTGGGGACACATACTCAGAGAGCTCAACCATGTCTCTCTTCATATAGTCTAGTGAGGTACATCTCAGGGCATTGACACCAACATGAAGTATGACAGCATCATAAATGTATTTGTTGCTGAGAGAGCTGAGTGCGTGCATGATCTGATGAATCCTGGCACCGGACAGGCAGCTGACAGTGACTTCTCCTTGTCCGACCTGGTGATAGGGGCATCCATGTGTCTCACTGCTGAGTCTCCAATGACAAGGCTTGGTGGGTGAGATACTGGTGTTGCTATGTGTCATGGGTGCTGTGGGGACTGTGTTAGTTGTAGCAGTCTTTGTGTTTTGGCTGTCTCTAGTGTTTTTGGTAAGTTTTTTCAGAGAACCTCTGCATATGTGGATTTGCGTGTTTGATGTGTACTATGTGTGTGAGTAGTGGTATGTGTATGAGTAGTGGTACTATGAGCATATTTAGTGGTGGGTGAGTTGACAACATTCTCTGTGTTACTGTTTTGAGTGAGAGTGAGCATGGATTGGGGCGTGGCCAAGATGGGCACTTACTACCAGCATTTTTTTCCAGCTCTGCCAGTTTTTTATATTCTTGACAGGAATTAAACTTCATAGGTTCATAGGTTGGTACTAGGCTATCGGCCCTAGGGCCTATACAAGCCTAGCCATAACAATTCCTGGATATTTCTTCCCACAATATTTACTTCTCTGGACCCCTGTCTAGCAGGACGACTGACATGATCCCTGGGGTGAATTTCCTATCCCCCATGCAATCATCAATGTTCCTTTTGAAGAGGACCAAGGAGGTGCTCTGCTTGACATGTATGGGCAGTCTATTCCAGAGTATGGGGAGTCTCTGGGTCAGGACCCTATCCCTTCAGCATGTTTTGTTCATTGTGATGACGGTTTAGATCCCTGGAGGGTGTGGCTCTGAGGGATTGGGATTTCTTTAAGTGGAGAATGTCCAACAGCTCAGGGTTTGACATGGCCTTGTATGTTAAGCAGAGATTGCCTTTGAGTAGACAATATGCCACAGAGTATAGCTTGAGTTTTTTTAGACGGTCAGCATATGGCATCTGCTTTAGGCCTGTGATTCTTTTAGTGAGGTATTTCTGTGGCCTTTCCAGCTGTTGCAGATGTCTTGTGAGGTACATACCAAACGGCATTATACTCTATAATGGGTCTAATGAGGGATGAGTACAGTGGGACAATGACCTCCTTTTTTCTGGAAAGCCCTTAGTAATGAGGTTTGCCACATAGAAGGATATCCTGAATGTTGTGGCAATGTGGTTATGGAAAGTGAGATCACTGTCCACCTGTGTCCCTAAGTCTCTTATCACAATTTTAATGTTTAGTATACTGCCACTTATGTGGTAATTCATGGGTACATATTTTTTTCCAAAGGGGATAACTATACATTTCTTGGCATTAAGCTTGAGCCCATGGCTCTGGCACCATGCATCTGTTTCTGCAAGGCCCTTTTGTAGAATATCCACATCATTCGGGGATTCAATAATGACTCCCAGTTTGCAGTCATCTGCGAACTTTGTTAGCCAGAGTCCCTTAGTGTTGGCCTGTACTTCAGAGAATTAGATGCCAAACAAGAGTGGTCCCAGGACTGAACCCTGAGGTACTCCACTTGTCACTTGTCTGGAGCTGGATTTGGAGTCGGCTACTTTTACAGTCTGGGTTCTGTCAGTAAGCCAGTTGGCAACCCATAGAGTGATGTAGGGATTTATGCCCAGCTTAGTAAGTTTATCTATGATTACAGAGTGGGGGATGGTGTTGAAGGCCTTGGTGAGGTCCAGATAGACTGTGTGGACTGCCTTACCCTTGTCCACAGCTCTGGAGACTGATTCAAAGAAGTCAATCAGGTTCAGGAGACACGATCTGCCCTTCACAAACCCAAACTGAGTGGGGTCCAGTGTTTGAAGGTTGCCAATGTTTTTGTTTATAATTTCCATGATAATGTGTTCCATGCCCTTGCAGAACAGGCTCATCAGACTGATGGGACAGTAGTTCCCGGGATCCAAGGTGGATCCCCCCTTGTGGAGTGGGATAACTGTAGCTGTGTGCCACTCAGTGGGCATGAAGCCTGAGGTGAGGCTATGACTAAACATGACACTTAGGTGAGATGCCAGTTCATTTTGTAGTTCATGTAGTACACAGCCTGGGATGTCATCTGGTCCCATGGATGCTGCATTCTTAGCTTTGGAGAGTGCGGTTTCTTCCTGTGTGGCCATGATTACCTGAATTTGGTAATCTTTTGATATTGAGATGGGTCCTTTAGGGGGTGAGAGAGGGGTGAAATTGGCACTAAATTGATCTGCCAGGATATTGGCAATATCCTTGGGATCAGTAAATTAAAGCCATTCTGTTGAAGCTCAGAGCAGATCTGAGCATTGCCATTTAGATTCTTGACATAACTATAGAATGCCTTGTGGTTGTCTTTGGAATCTTTGGCAATTTTATTTTCGTAACTAGCTTTTGAGGATTTTATGAGGGATCTCAGCTTCTTACTGAGGCTGGTGAGGGAGTTTATTGCATCCTGGGATTTTCCTCTTTTCTGCAAGAGTTTCTTCCTTCTGTTGTATAGTTTGTTTATAGCAGGGGACCACCAGATTGGCTTCCTTTTTTTGGAGGAGAGCATCTTGTTTCTTTTTGGGATGGCATGATTCATGCACAAGTGGATGTGCTCATACAGTGCCTTAGTGTAAGATTCTGCAGTCGAACTTTCAGATCCCGTCTGCATGGGTATCATGAAGTTTGTCACTTCTGACTTCAGTAGCATGAAGTTGGCTATGGAGAAGTTTTTTAAGGAGGTTTCCTTACTGGGGGTGGGGGTGGGATGTGGATGTCAAGGGTGATTTGCTTATGGTCAGACCTGACCAATGAGGGGGTGATCACTGGTGTGGAACATCTATCTCCTATGTTGTCAATTATCAGTTCTAGGATATTGGACAATGGATTAGTTGATCCAGGGCGTTGGGATTTATGAATTCCAAGAACCGTTGGGAAAAGGCGTTGGTACCCGAGCAGTTTTCCCAGTTAATGGCAGGGTAGTTGAAATCACCCAGTATTAGGGTGTTTGGTTGTATCTTAATATTTTCCAGTATGTTTAGAAAGGTGTAGTGAGAATCTTGGGGCATAGTGGGGGATCTGTAGCAAGCTACAATTTGGATTGCAGTCTTACCTAGTGTTAGTTGCACCTGGAAAATTTCAGATGCATTGTGTTGGGCAACTAGCCTACAGGTGTGAATATCCTTGGTGAATATGGACACTCCTCCACCTTTAGTGTTACAGTCTGTGTTTTGTGGCCGAAAAGTGTGGTAAGAGTTGCAGCCTGGTATTGCAGGGGTGCTCTCTGGAGCCTTGAACCAAGTCTCAGTTACTGCACAGATATCAGTGTTCTCCATTTTTAGGAGTGCCTCGAGAGAGTGCATTTTGAGGTTTAGACTTCTAGCATTGAGTAGCATTACCTTCAGATTTTGCATGCTTGTATCTGTTACGGAGGTGGTTTTGTCCTTTGAACCTTGCCTAAAAAAGGCACTATAGGGGTGGCAAGAGCTTTAGCCAGTAACTTGAATCCCAGAGGTGACAGGTGCAGACCATCTCTGGCAAAGCATCGTGGTTTGTCGATCATGTCTTCCTAGGCAGACAGATATTGGATGCCCTTTGAATGACACCAGAAGCTTAGCCAATTGTTGAAGTCAGTCATTTTCTCCTTATACTGTGGTATCATTCTGGGTGAAGGCAGGATGCTACTCAGGGCTAGGGTCATACCTGCCTGGGCCACATGATCCGAGAGCTCTTCCATGTCTCTTTTCATGTAGTCCAGGGAGGTACGTCTCAAGTCATTCACTCCAGCATGGACAATGACAGAGTCATATTTGTACTTGTGGAGTGACTTGAGTGCATGAGTTATGTGGTGGATCCTGGCATCCGACAGGTATCTGACTGTAATTTTCTCCTTGTTCAGCATGGTGAGTGGGACATCAGTATGCCTGACTATAGAGTCACGTATGACTAAAGTGTTAGGTACATTGTCTTGCCTTAGGGGCTGTTGTTGGGTGGCACACTATTGTTGTGAGCTGTGTGTCACTTTGGTTGTGACTGGTGTTTGTTTGCGTTTCATCTTTGGAGGTCCTTGTTGCTTGGGCAGGTTAATGTTAAGGGCCTCCGCATATGTGGGTTTAGTGTTGCAATGGGTGGGTGTTGATGGTGTGGGTTTTGAAGGGCTATGAGTTGCTTGAGGTGTAGTGCAGTTGTTAGCCTTCTCCTCTTGACTGTCTAGCACAATCTTGACCGGAGAGAGCTTTGCTTCCAGTTTGGCTATGTAAGTGCATCTCTTGCAGGTTGTAGTGTTGGGTGGTAGGAGGAGAGGGTTGTCTGTGTACATGAGGCAGTCGCCGCATTGCCCCAGAATGCCCAGATTCACCAGATGGACAGGAGAAATCACCAGAAGCTGACCCTTGGGCATGCCTGTTTAGGTGCTTTTTTTGTAAAGTATAAGAGCTGTTTTCCCTTACCTTTGCAAGGTACTTTGCAATTATAGGTTGTTTAGTGCCTACAGTTAATTTCTCCTTATTGACAAAGAGAGTTGAGTGCTTGTATCAGTTTCAGGTTTTCTAGTGCTTTCCAGCAGGTTCTAGAGCAAGTGCTAGTCACAGGGGTTCAGATTTTAATGCTACTACTGAGAAACCAGCTAATTCTAAGGGAAATTTTGAAGAGCAGACTTTCTGGCACCTGGAATAGTTTAACTGTAGCCTCGCAGTGCTGCACGATGTGAAAAATGTGCAAACTCACGCATTTTTAAGCCAGAAAGTTGAAAGGGATAGAAATCAGCCCAAAAAGCTAATACAATTACAATTTCAGAGCTGGAAACCACTCCTCTAGTGTTAGATAGGCAGTACAATGCTCACCACTCCCACTGGTAAGCAGTAGGACTTCCCTGTACCACAACAAGATCTGTATAGCTATGAACACAGAAAATAAAGTCCTGAGACAAGCAAAGCCTGGGATCTGGACTGACTAGGAAAGGTGGGAAACGAGCAAACAAGATAGCATTTTTTTGTTAAAACAGGCTAAGCAATGCAATAATACAGTAAATAAACACAGAAAAGGCTAACACACTTGAGTGTGTAGTCCTACACAGTAAATGCAATTAAAACTCTACAAAATTAGCAATTTAAAACTTTTTAAATGAGGCAAGGCAAGTGCACAACTGAAAAACGATTTAAGAGGCAGTAATACAGCAGAATAAGTAGCTAGTCTACATTTACAGAGAAGTCTATATATACAGAAAAGCAGCTAAAACACACAAACAATTCAGATGCAGTGCAACCTAGAGCACTTGAGTTGTAGCAATATTAAGGCAAATACAGTTATAATAAATGCTCTAAAATTTACTCTATATTTCCAAAATGTTTGAGAAGCACAGTCAGAACACAAGGAGATTCAGGCAATTTTTTTGAAAGGGATAAAGGAGGAACAGAAGGCCTTCTCAGATGTTCTCTCTGTATTAGGTAGAATGAGTTAATGACACTAGACTGGGAGGAGTGTCCCAGATCAAATTTACAATAGGAACAGGCAACTGCAAAGCCATCAAGTATAACAACAAGACACCAACAGAGAGGGAGGGTGGGGATACTAAAGCTATTAGCCTACACCCTTTAGACAGCAAACACTACAGGAAGCCACAAAATGAAAGTTTTTAAACAGATAAATGAGCAAAGAGACTCTTCAGAATGCTTTTAACTGCAAACAAATCAGTTACTCGTACAGATTAGTTAATAGCAATAAAATACAGTAAAACCTATGCAGCAGGCAATAAAAAGTGCTATATATGAATTGCTAGAAACAATAATCCGTATAAATAAGCCATAAACAGGATACTTATATATCTCAGATCAAAGTTGTAGTCAACACCCCTCCTCCACTCTGCTCAGTGTGTATAGACAGAAATCCTCTCAAAGTTAGGGCTTAAATACCAGAAGAAACAACCTTAGACAACTTTAAAAAAAAAAACACAAAAGAACCAGCCCCCACTAGCCAGCAGCCAATTAACACAAATCTGAACTAGGACAATACTAAAGCTATTAGCCTACACTCTTTGGACAGCAAACACTACAGAAAGCCACAAAATGAAAGTTTTTAAACAGATAAAGGAGCAAAGAGACTCTACATAATGCTTTTGACGGCAAACAAATCAGTTACCCATGCAGATTAGTTAATAGCAATAAAATGCAATAAAAACTATGCAGCAGGCAATAAAAAGCGCTATATATGAATTGCTAGAAACAATAATCAGTATAAATAAGCCAAAAAACAGGATACTTATATATCTCAGATCAAAGTTGTAGTCAATGCCCCTCCTCCACTCTGCTCAGTGTGGACTTATTTTGACATATTTTAACTCCTATCAACCTATTTGTGGATTGTATTGAAAAATTATAATCTTTTTCTAAATTTTTCCTGTCAAAATTTTCAGACAAATATCTACAACTCCTTTGACTGAGAGATGAGTCACACTAAGAGCAATTCTTCAGAATCTTCTCTTAAGAAAGAGCTTTTATCTTTGTCTTCTACTCTACAAGAGATGTCTTTAAAATTAGACAAGATGGACACAAAAATACATGTTTTTGAACAGAAATGTTCAAAGCAGATGGACTTAATTCATAAAGAACTGTAGCTTCAGAAATCCCAAATTTCTGACATGTTTTGAATCTTCCAGAAGCCCTTTCATGTGGGATTGAAAGGGCACACAGATCCATTGTCTTGTCTCCAAATAAAAATGTTCCCAGATCTGTTATAGTGAAATTAATTTCAACATAAGATAAAGAACTAGTGCTGAAAACTGCATTGTCCAAATCTCCTATAAAAATAAATGACAGTACTGTGTGCTTTGACAATGGCTATTCTTCTGCAGTTATTTCCAAAAGAAAGCTCTTTCAACCTCTTATAAAAAAACTGAAAAAGAACCAGATAAAAGTGCATCTCCTGTTTCAAGCCAGACTGAAATTATTTCTTACAGATGGAATTAAAACCTTTGATGACCTTCACTCTGCTCTTTCTTTTATAAAAACAAAAAAAATTAATAGATAAAATAGAGGAAATGGAATGGACAAGCCCTTCATTAAAAAGAATTGCGGAGAATGGATCTTGGAAATCTTCAGAGAAGAAAAGGTTGAAAGATAAATGACTGTTTACTTTATTATTACAATGACATTCAGTTAGATGTTTTATTTTCTTCATATGCTTTGAAATACTTATTATATTTATTTCAGGTGGTAAGGAAATCTCTCATTTCAAAAGTAAGTTAATTCAACTTTTTCCGAACTCTTGATAATAAGGTACAGTTTAAAACTAATGTGTGCTTATAGATTGGGGGATTAATGGTAATTTTGTCTGTTTGTGTTTAGGATAACTTTGTATCAGTTGGTTAACACTTGCTGATACTGAGCACTTGAGATGCTTTATGTGTGCTTCTTTATATTTTGTTTTACTGTTTATTTATATTTTTTTTTCTTGAATGACTGGCTTATGTTATGGTTTCAGGGTGCTTTGTTGCTGTACAGATGGTTGTAGGGTTCTCAGGATTTAAGCGTCTGAATTTCACTGCTGTTAACAGTGTTGCAGTTTGTGGGGAAGCTTTTGTGACTTTTTTTGATAGCTGTTCACTTATGGGATAGGATCCGTGCTGCCATACTATAGAGGGTTCCTGCTAAAACAGTTAAGCTTCACCAGAACTACGGAATGAAGTCTCGAGCCCTTTTGATTTGAAAGCTCATCATTCATAATGATTGCAAAGCTGTAGAGCTATCAAGACAGTTACGAACTTTGACCTGTTTAGAGCAGGAAGCTGTTAGAATGTTAAAACGCTCACTTTGGTGACTACATTTTAAAACACGAACTTCAGTCTTCAGGTGCCTAAATATGTAGCGACACATTTGAAACAGTGTTCCTTTATGAAGTTTAGAATATTTAGTAAAAGAATGAGCAGTTTTAAAAGAAAGTGATTATTTACTGAGTATATTCACCAGCTTGACTTAATCCAGGCAATCGCTCAGTTAAAGGTTTTCATTATATTTTAAAATGGTGCTTGTGACTCACTGATGCTAGCCACCCCACCCCTTATATTAGGTTCATAGGATCATAGGTTGATAGATTAGTACTAAACAAACTGCTCTTGCGAGCCATTTTAAGCCTAGCCAATTATCCCTTGTGAGACTCAAACCCTGCACCTCTTGTGTTTGTAAGGCAGACACCTTAACCATTAGGCCACTCTCCCAACCCCTAAAAGGA